>NC_058081.1:55867308-56034808 GCF_014858855.1 Bufo gargarizans | reverse complement strand
CTTGTTTTTGATTTAATGTTGTTTAATCTGTTTATGCTTTGTATGTATTCCTAAAAGCTGTCTGTAGGTGGCAATTTAGTTAATTATGCCCTGACTCAGCAGAGGGAATTAGCTTTCTCCTCTAAGGGAGGAGCTTTATAGTCATTATGACATTAGCCACTGCAGAGTTTTAGCTCTGCCTGCTGTTCAGGGCAGACTCTAATTCAGCTCCAGGAGTAACATAATTTCTGTTGAGAAACCAAGCCGTGAGAGAAAGCTAGAGTAGAATTTCATAGACTGTCCAGGTTCACAAGGCCATGCGTGCTAGAAAGATATTCAATGGCATATATAGAGACTACTGCTTGTGGAAGGAATAACATTTAACGGCACCTTTCACACACCTTTCAATTTTCAAACAGTTTGGCTGGCCTAAGGAGATTTGCATTCCTTAGTCAGAAATTGGAGAGCAGATTGTGAAACTTTTTGCATGAGGATGGTTTGTAGTCTCTGGCTCCTACCACACTATGTGTGTAGATGGTTTGTATTCTGGGACGCCTACATTTTTGAGAATTTTACACGCCTGTGATCATCTTGAAAAGTTTGCAAAGGAGCTAAGATACTACAACTACTCCTATTATCATCATTGCCATTTGCCAAAATACAGCTATTGGGAAGAGACTGCATTATGAGTTGCCTTGGAACAGTGCCTTCATATCATTGGATGTACTACAACTCCCATTCTGCACTTTAGTAAAGAGACTTTACAGCACCTATATCTCCTGCCTTGCACCCATGCAACATTCATCACACCAAGGGCACCCAAACCACCGTCAGACAGGAGCCCCAACATTAGTGTGTGCCCCAAGGGAAAAAACTGTGCACCCTACTATCACTGCCCTGGCCCTAGGGAGCATCAATGTGATGATTGCCACGTGAATGTTCCAGGACTCCTGGTTCTTCTATACGCTGAAGATAGTTCTTAGGCCTCTTTCACACTACCGTTTTTTTTTTCCGTTTTGCGGTCCGTTTTTTGCGTTCCGTATACGGTCCGTATACGGAACCATTCATTTCAATGGTTCCGCAAAAAAACGGAATGTGTTCCGTATGCATTCCGTTTCCGTATTTCCGTTTTTCCGTTCCGTTGAAAAGATAGAACATGTCCTATATTTGGCCGCAAATCACAGTCCGTGGCTCCATTCAAGTCAATGGGTCCGCAAAAAAAACTGAACACATACGGAAATGCATCCGTATGTCTTCCGTATCCGTTCCGGTTTTTGCGGAACCATCAATTGAAAATGTTATGCCCAGCCCAATTTTTTCTATGTAATTACTGTATACTGTATATGCCATACGGAAAAACGGAACGGAACAACGGAACGGAAACGGAACCACAACGGAAGCAAAAAACGGAACAACGGATCCGTGAAAAACGGAACGCAAAACACTGAATTCAACATACTGTAGTGTGAAAGAGGCCTTAATGACATTGTCTGTATGTTTGGGGGTTGTTGTCCTGCTGCATAATGGATAAGTATCTGCCTGTCTTTCTCAGGACACCATTCCCCAACTCCATTTCCTGAAATGCAGCCTCAAACTTGCAAGGAACCTCCAAATTTTTGCAGACACTCCAGCTCTCCAGCCCTTTAGTGACCAAACTGCCTTCTGTTACAGCCAGACATTTCATGTTTTGTACCATCAATCCACAGCATATGCTGTCGTTTTTCTACACCCCAGTTTTCCTGCATAGTAAAGGCCTGTTTCACATTTGTGTTTCTGGCCGGGATCAGCCTGCCGAATCTGTGAATAATGTGCGCTGCCATGCACTGCTGAGACAACGTCTGGCCCCATTCACTATAATGGGTACTGGCGGAGATCTGGCCGCAAGCGGTATTTGTTCGGCCACGCCTCTGCATATTTGCCAGGTTGCAACCGGATCTCCGCCAGTTCCCATTATAGTGAATGGGAGCAGACAGTATCTCAGAATGGTATTCACGGATCTGGCAGGTTGTTCCCGACCAGAACAGCCAGATCTGCTTACCGCAAATGTGTTACAAGCCTAAGTTTCTTGGCCTTGTTACCGCATCAAAGGAATGGCTTTTTGGCAGCAATTCTGGACCACTGGACCAATGAGTCAAAATGTGAAATATTTAGTTTGTGACTGAATGGAGGTGCGGTATGGAGGATCTTCTGCATGACCAGTTAACAGAAAAATCTGCCCCATGCGACCCAATATGGCTGACATATCTGTCACATAGCAATTTCTTGCCACGGAAACTGGGATGGAGAAGAATGGAATGATTTCACACTGCATTTTGCAGTTTTCTCTTGCCATATGTGCCAGGGAAGCTCCCAGTGCGCATTTTAAACCAACCATTTAACCAATAAGATGCTAAAAAGTGCTCTTGGTACACATTTGTATACCTTTATTACATGAAACAGCACTGTCTCCATCCGTCAGTGGCCCTGCGAAAAGTCCAAAAAAAGGGGACGTTAAAGAGCCAGGACAGCAAGTAGAATACCTAGAGTTATCTCTAAAAATAATATCCAGAAAACCATTTACCTGCTGTTTTAAAAAAAATATTACATATGATATTCGCATGTAGGCTGTAAATATGTAATTAATTTTTTTTTTTTTTTTTTTTTTATGGTAGTGTCTTTTTACAACTTTTAGAATCTCAACAGCTATCAGACCCCACCAGAACTGATGTTGCCACAAAATCAGCTAGGGTCCAATCCTTCCTTTCCTGTTGCAGGGAACACATAATCTCAAGATTTCCTACCATGCTGTAAAACTGCCCATTGTGCCAAAATATTCCACTATGTATTCCAGTCCAAAGCATGCACAGACTGTACAATGTCACTCCAACAGTAGCCAAAGTTGGTAAGAATTAAACAAATGTTTTTATCCATTCACGTGAATGGGAGAGGAAGCTGTAATTACACTGACAGCATGCAGGTAAACAATGGAGAGGATGCAACGCTTACATGAGCGCCATGACCTCGTTAAACAGCTGATTGACGGGGTGCCGGGAGTCAGATCCCCGCCGATCTGATTGATGATACTGCTCAAACCCCTTTAAAAAACTATCCAAAAATTATGCCTGCTGGTTTGTTTTTTATCCAAATATGAGCCATTGTTGGGAAGTAGTAACAGGTTTGGTGTTATTTTCAAGAAAATACATATTGTCTGATAGTGAAGAAGCAATTTCTTTTTACAAAAAACGTCAAACAATGATGCCTTTTTTGGGAGCAGTTTCAGCTTTGTTATACTGTGCAGGGTAAGATTCCGAGCAGCTTTAGTACTGCATGAAACATGATAGACAAGACATGAGATGTGTGGCTGTGCATGGGCAGTGATAGCGGCAGCAGCAACACAGTATGGAAAATAATGGACAAAGCATGAGATGTGCGGCTGTGTAGGAGTAGTGGTAAGAGCAGTACAGTATGGAATGTAATGGACAAGGCATGAGATGTGTGGCTGTGTAGGGGTAGTGGTAGAGCAGAAGCACAGAATGGAACCTGATAGACAAGGCAGACTATGTGCTGCTGACTAGGGTTAGGGATAGTGGTAGCGGCAGCAGCGCAGTATGGAACGTGATGGACAAGGCAGGAGATGTGCAGGTACACTAGTCTATTGTCAATTTAATTAATAATAAACCTTGAAATATTTTTCTAGCGTAAACTACAATTTACAGTCAGTAGCTCTGATGCACATCAGGCAGCAGACTATCAGCACCATGATTAAACAGGTTTTCCCAAGCCGGAGATAGTCTAGTACAAAGTGCTTGACTTTTTTTGGCTGCTTTATAGAGTTGAATGCAGAAGTGGACACAGAGGCGCTCCATTCAAATGAGAAACTTAGGCCCTCATTCTAGTGATTGGAGAGGGCCCAGTGGTCGCACCCCCTGTGGATAGGGGATACGTTTTCATGGAACAACCCCTTTAATATTTATTTTATTTAAAAACATATTTTATTGATTTTCCCAGATTGACAGCACAGAATAAATCAAATTCACAGTTATACAGTAACAGAGCTTATATCGTCTAGACAGAAATTGGTCATACATTACATGTTTGTGACATATATGTTGACATACAGTACAGACCAAAAGTTTGGACACACCTTCTCATTCAAAGAGTTTTCTTTATTTTCATGACTATGAAAATTGTAGATTCACACTGAAGGCATCAAAACTATGAATTAACACATGTGGAATTATATACATAACAAAAAAGTGTGAAACAACTGAAAATATGTCATATTCTAGGTTCTTCAAAGTAGCCACCTTTTGCTTTGATTACTGCTTTGCACACTCTTGGCAGTCTCTTGATGAGCTTCAAGAGGTAGTCACCTGAAACGGTCTTCCAACAATCTTGAAGGAGTTCCCAGAGATGCTTAGCACTTGTTGGCCCTTTTGCCTTCACTCTTCGGTCCAGCTCACCCCAAACCATCTCGATTGGGTTCAGGTCCGGTGACTGTGGAGGCCAGGTCATCTGGCGCAGCACCCCATCACTCTCCTTCATGGTCAAATAGCCCTTACACAGCCTGGAGGTGTGTTTGGGGTCATTGTCCTAATTGTCCTGTACATAATTCCACATGTGTTAATTCCTAGTTTTGATGCCTTCAGTGTGAATCTACAATTTTCATAGTCATGAAAATAAAGAAAACTCTTTGAATGAGAAGGTGTGTCCAAACTTTTGGTCTGTACTGTTCGTTTCAATTCTGTGTTGTACAATTAAATACAGCAATTTTACAGCAATTTGCAATTTTTGTATCACACTTTCTTGAGTATTTGCTTCAGTGAATGTAACTAGAGTTGAGCGAACACCTGGATGTTCGGGTTCGAGAAGTTCGGCCGAACATCCCGGAAATGAACCCGATCCGAACTTCGTCCCGAACCCGAACCCCATTGAAGTCAATGGGGACCCGAACTTTTCGGCACTAAAACGGCTGTAAAACAGCCCAGGAAAGGGCTAGAGGGCTGCAAAAGGCAGCAACATGTAGGTAAATCCCCTGCAAACAAATGTGGATAGGGAAATTAATTAAAATAAAAATAAATAAATAAAAATTAACCAAAATCAATTGGAGAGAGGTTCCATAGCAGAGAATCTGGCTTCCCGTCACCCACCACTGGAACAGTCCATTCTCAGATATTTAGGCCCCGGCACCCAGGCAGAGGAGAGAGGTCCCGTAACAGACAATCTGGCTTCATGTCAGCAGAGAATCAGTCTTCATGTCATAGCAGAGAATCAGGCTTCACGTCACCCACCACTGTAAGAGTCCATTTTCATAAATTTAGGCCCAGCACCCAGGCAGAGGAGAGAGGTCCCGTAACAGACAATCTGGCTTCATGTCAGCAGAGAATCAGTCTTCATATCATAGCAGAGAATCAGGCTTCACGTCACCCACCACTGTAACAGTCCATTTTCATAAATTTAGGCCCAGCACCCAGGCAGAGGAGAGAGGTCCCGTAACAGACAATCTGGCTTCATGTCAGGAGAGAATCAGTCTTCATGTCATAGCAGAGAATCAGGCTTCACGTCACCCACCACTGCAACAGTCCATTTTCATAAATTTAGGCCCAGCACCCAGGCAGAGGAGAGAGGTCCCGTAACAGACAATCTGGCTTCATGTCAGCAGAGAATTAGTCTGCATGTCATAGCAGAGAATGAGGCTTCACGTCACCCACCACTGCAACAGTCCATTTTCATAAATTTAGGCCCAGCACCCAGGCAGAGGAGAGAGGTCCCGTAACAGAGGATCTGGCTTCATGTCAGCAGAGAATCAGTCTGCATGTCATAGCAGAGAATCAGGCTTCACGTCAGCCACCACTGCAACAGTCCATTGTCATAAATTTAGGCCCAGCACCCAGGCAGAGGAGAGAGGTCCCGTAACAGACAATCTGGCTTCATGTCAGCAGAGAATTAGTCTGCATGTCATAGCAGAGAATCAGGCTTCACGTCAGCCACCACTGCAACAATCCATTGGCATATATTTAGGCCTAGCACACAGGCAGAGGAGAGAGGTCCCGTAACAGACAATCTGGCTTCATGTCAGCAGAGAATCAGTCTTCATATCATAGCAGAGAATCAGGCTTCACGTCAGCCACCAATGCAACAGTCCATTGTCAGATATTTAGGCCCAGCACCCAGGCAGAGGAGAGAGGTCCCGTAACAGACAATCTGGCTTCATGTCAGCAGAGAATCAGTCTGCATGTCATAGCAGAGAATGAGGCTTCACGTCACCCACCACTGCAACAGTCCATTTTCATAAATTTAGGCCCAGCACCCAGGCAGAGGAGAGAGGTCCCGCAACAGAGGATCTGGCTTCATGTCAGCAGAGAATCAGTCTGCATGTCATAGCAGAGAATCAGGCTTCACGTCAGCCACCACTGCAACAGTCCATTGTCATAAATTCAGGCCCAGCACCCAGGCAGAGGAGAGAGGTCCCGTAACAGACAATCTGGCTTCATGTCACCAGAGAATCAGTCTGCATGTCATAGCAGAGAATGAGGCTTCACGTCAGCCACCACTGCAACAATCCATTGGCATATATTTAGGCCTAGCACACAGGCAGAGGAGAGGTTCATTCAACTTTGGGTAGCCTTGCAATATAATGGTAAAATGAAAATAAAAATAGGATTGAATGAGGAAGTGCCCTGGAGTCCAATAATATATGGTTATGGGGAGGTAGTTAATGTCTAATCTGGACAAGGGACGGACAGGTCCTGTGGGATCCATGCCTGGTTCATTTTTATGAACGTCAGCTTGTCCACATTGGCTGTAGACAGGCGGCTGCGTTTGTCTGTAATGACGCCCCCTGCCGTGCTGAATACACGTTCAGACAAAACGCTGGCTGCCGGGCAGGCCAGCACCTCCAAGGCATAAAAGGCTAGCTCTGGCCACGTGGACAATTTAGAGACCCAGAAGTTGAATGGGGCCGAACCATCAGTCAGTACGTGGAGGGGTGTGCACACGTACTGTTCCACCATGTTAGTGAAATGTTGCCTCCTGCTAACACGTTGCGTATCAGGTGGTGGTGCAGTTAGCTGTGGCGTGTTGACAAAAGTTTTCCACATCTCTGCCATGCTAACCCTGCCCTCAGAGGAGCTGGCCGTGACACAGCTGCCTTGGCGACCTCTTGCTCCTCCTCTGCCTTGGCCTTGGGCTTCCACTTGTTCCCCTGTGACATTTGGGAATGCTCTCAGTAGCGCGTCTACCAACGTGCGCTTGTACTCGCGCATCTTCCTATCACGCTCCAGTGCAGGAAGTAAGGTGGGCACATTGTCTTTGTAGCGTGGATCCAGCAGGGTGGCAACCCAGTAGTCCGCACAGGTTAAAATGTGGGCAACTCTGCTGTCGTTGCGCAGGCACTGCAGCATGTAGTCGCTCATGTGTGCCAGGCTGCCCAGGGGTAAGGACAAGCTGTCCTCTGTGGGAGGCGTATCGTCATCGTCCTGCCTTTCCCCCCAGCCACGCACCAGTGATGGACCCGAGCTGCGTTGGGTGCCACCCCGCTGTGACCATGCTTCATCCTCATCCTCCTCCACCTCCTCCTCATCCTCGTCCTCCTCGTCCTCCAGTAGTGGGCCCTGGCTGGCCACATTTGTACCTGGCCTCTGCTGTTGCCAAAAACCTCCCTCTGAGTCACTTCGAAGAGACTGGCCTGAAAGTGCTAAAAATGACCCCTCTTCCTCCTCCTCCTCCTCCTCCTCCTGGGCCACCTCCTCTTCCATCATCGCCCTAAGTGTTTTCTCAAGGAGACATAGAAGTGGTATTGTAACGCTGATAACGGTGTCATCGCCACTGGCCATGTTGGTGGAGTACTCGAAACAGCGCAACAGGGCACACAGGTCTCGCATGGAGGCCCAGTCATTGGTGGTGAAGTGGTGCTGTTCTGTAGTGCGACTGACCCGTGCGTGCTGCAGCTGAAACTCCACTATGGCCTGCTGCTGCTCGCACAGTCTGTCCAGCATGTGCAAGGTGGAGTTCCACCTGGTGGGCACGTCGCATATGAGGCGGTGAGCGGGAAGGCCGAAGTTACGCTGTAGCGCAGACAGGCGAGCAGCGGCAGGATGTGAACGCCGGAAGCGCGAACAGACGGCCCGCACTTTATGCAGCAGCTCTGACATGTCGGGGTAGTTGTGAATGAACTTCTGCACCACCAAATTCAGCACATGCGCCAAGCAAGGGATGTGCGTCAAATTGGCTAGTCCCAGAGCTGCAACGAGATTTCGCCCATTATCACACACCACCAGGCCGGGCTTGAGGCTCACCGGCAGCAACCACTCGTCGGTCTGTTGTTCAATACCCCGCCACAACTCCTGTGCGGTGTGGGGCCTGTCCCCCAAACATATGAGTTTCAGAATGGCCTGCTGACGTTTACCCCGGGCTGTGCTGAAGTTGGTGGTGAAGGTGTGTGGCTGACTGGATGAGCAGGTGGAAGAAGAGGAGGAGGAAGCCGAGAAGGAGGAGGTGGCAACAGGAGGCAAAGAATGTTGCCCTGCGATCCTTGGCGGCGGAAGGACGTGCGCCAAACAGCTCTCCGCCTGGGGCCCAGCTGCCACTACATTTACCCAGTGTGCAGTTAGGGAGATATAGCGTCCCTGGCCGTGCTTACTGGTCCACGTATCTGTGGTTAGGTGGACCTTGCTACAGATGGCGTTGCGCAGTGCACACTTGATTTTATCGGATACTTGGTTGTGCAGGGAAGGCACGGCTCTCTTGGAGAAGTAGTGCCGGCTGGGAACAACATACTGTGGGACAGCAAGCGACATGAGCTGTTTGAAGCTGTCTGTGTCCACCAGCCTAAATGACAGCATTTCATAGGCCAGTAGTTTAGAAATGCTGGCATTCAGGGCCAGGGATCGAGGGTGGCTAGGTGGGAATTTACGCTTTCTATCAAATGTTTGTGAGATGGAGTGCTGAACGCTGGCGTGTGACATGGTTGAGACGCTTGGTGACGGAGGTGGTGGTGGTGGTGTTGGTGGTACATCCCCTGTTTGCTGGGCGGCAGGTGCCAACGTTCCTCCAGAGGCGGAGGAAGAGGCCGAGGCGGCAGCAGCAGAATAGGCCGAGGCGGCAGCAGCAGAAGAGGTAGCAGGGGGAGCCTGAGTGACTTCCTTGGTTTTAAGGTGTTTACTCCACTGCAGTTCATGCTTTGCATGCAGGTGCCTGGTCATGCAGGTTGTGCTCAGGTTCAGAACGTTAATGCCTCGCTTCAGGCTCTGATGGCACAGCGTGCAAACCACTCGGGTCTTGTCGTCAGCACATTGTTTGAAGAAGTGCCATGCCAGGGAACTCCTTGAAGCTGCCTTTGGGGTGCTCGGTCCCAGATGGCGGCGGTCAGTAGCAGGCGGAGTCTCTTGGCGGCGGGTGTTCTGCTTTTGCCCACTGCTCCCTCTTTTGCTACGCTGTTGGCTCGGTCTCACCACTGCCTCTTCCTCCGAACTGTGAAAGTCAGTGGCACGACCTTCATTCCATGTGGGGTCTAGGACCTCATCGTCCCCTGCATCGTCTTCCACCCAGTCTTGATCCCTGACCTCCTGTTCAGTCTGCACACTGCAGAAAGACGCAGCAGTTGGCACCTGTGTTTCGTCATCATCAGAGACATGCTGAGGTGGTATTCCCATGTCCTCATCATCAGGAAACATAAGTGGTTGTGCGTCAGTGCATTCTATGTCTTTCACCGCTGGGGAAGGGCTAGGTGGATGCCCTTGGGAAACCCTGCCAGCGGAGTCTTCAAACAGCATAAGAGACTGCTGCATAACTTGAGGCTGAGACAGTTTCCCTGGTATGCATGGGGGTGATGTGACAGACTGATGGGGTTGGTTTTCAGGCGCCATCTGTGCGCTTTCTGCAGAAGACTGGGTGGGAGATAATGTGAACGTGCTGGATCCACTGTCGGCCACCCAATTGACTAATGCCTGTACCTGCTCAGGCCTTACCATCCTTAGAACGGCATTGGGCCCCACCATATATCGCTGTAAATTCTGGCGGCTACTGGGACCTGAGGTAGTTGGTACACTAGGACGTGTGGATGTGGCAGAACGGCCACGTCCTCTCCCAGCACCAGAGGGTCCACTAACACCACCACGACCATGTCCACGTCCGCGTCCCTTACTAGATGTTTTTCTCATTGTTATGGTTCACCACAACAACAAATATATTATTTGGCCCAATGTATTGTATTCAAATTCAGCGGGATATAAATTTGAGGCCTAGTATTTAGGCGCTGGGTGACCGGTATGGATTTAGTGACAGAATTAGACTTGGAAATGCACAGAAGCGTGTGTGTGAAGTTATTCTGAATGACCCTATGTGCACCTTGAATATTATATACCCTTTTTGGGATAGATTTCAAATAGCTCTGATATAGCAGGAACCACTAAATTATGAAATTGCTAAATTGGGAATTGTATTTCAACCCAGAACAAAAAATGTGCTTTGACGGACACTAAATATCTTGCCCAGCAACAACAGTACAGCGGTAACGAGAGATTTAGCAGGATATAAATTTGAGGCCTAGTATTTAGGCGCTGGGTGACAGGTATGGGTTTAGTGACAGAATTAGACTTGGAAATACACAGTAGCGGGTGTGTGTGAAGTTATTCTGAATGACCCAATGTGCACCTTGAATATTATATACCCTTTTAGGGATAGATTTCAAATAGCTCTGATATAGCAGAAACCACTAAATTATGAAATTGCTAAATTGGGAATTGTATTTCAACCCAGAACAAAAAATGTGCTTTGACGGACACTAAATATCTTGCCCAGCAACAACAGTACAGCGGTAACGAGAGATTTAGCAGGATATAAATTTGAGGCCTAGTATTTAGGCGCTGGGTGACAGGTATGGGTTTAGTGACAGAATTAGACTTGGAAATACACAGTAGCGGGTGTGTGTGAAGTTATTCTGAATGACCCAATGTGCACCTTGAATATTATATACCCTTTTAGGGATAGATTTCAAATAGCTCTGATATAGCAGAAACCACTAAATTATGAAATTGCTAAATTGGGAATTGTATTTCAACCCAGAACAAAAAATGTGCTTTGACGGACACTAAATATCTTGCCCAGCAACAACAGTACAGCGGTAACGAGAGATTTAGCAGGATATAAATTTGAGGCCTAGTATTTAGGCGCTGGGTGACAGGTATGGGTTTAGTGACAGAATTAGACTTGAAAATACACAGTAGCGGGTGTGTGTGAAGTTATTCTGAATGACCCAATGTGCACCTTGAATATTATATACCCTTTTAGGGATAGATTTCAAATAGCTCTGATATAGCAGAAACCACTAAATTATGAAATTGCTAAATTGGGAATTGTACTTCAACCCAGAACAAAAAATGTGCTTTGACGGACACTAAATATCTTTCCAAGCAACAACAGTACAGCGGTAACGAGAGATTTAGCAGGATATAAATTTGAGGCCTAGTATTTAGGCGCTGGGTGACAGGTATGGGTTTAGTGACAGAATTAGACTTGGAAATACACAGTAGAGGGTGTGTGTGAAGTTATTCTGAATGACCCAATGTGCACCTTGAATATTATATACCCTTTTAGGGATAGATTTCAAATAGCTCTGATATAGCAGAAACCACTAAATTATGAAATTGCTAAATTGGGAATTGTACTTCAACCCAGAACAAAAAATGTGCTTTGACGGACACTAAATAACTTTCCCAGCTACAACAGGACAGCGGTAACGAGAGATTTAGCGGGATATAAATTTGAGGCCTAGTATTTAGGCGCTGGGTGACAGGTATGGGTTTAGTGACAGAATTAGACTTGGAAATACACAGTAGCGGGTGTGTGTGAAGTTATTCTGAATGACCCTATGTGCACCTTCAATATGATCTACCCTTTTAGGGATAGATTTCAAATAGCTCTGATATAGCAGAAACCACTAAATTATGAAATTGCTAAATTGGGAATTGTATTTCAACCCAGAAGAAAAAATGTGCTTTGACGGACACTAAATAACTTTCCCAGCTACAACAGGACAGCGGTAACGAGAGATTTAGCAGGATATAAATTTGAGGCCTAGTATTTAGGCGCTGGGTGACAGGTATGGGTTTAGTGACAGAATTAGACTTGAAAATACACAGTAGCGGGTGTGTGTGAAGTTATTCTGAATGACCCAATGTGCACCTTGAATATTATATACCCTTTTAGGGATAGATTTCAAATAGCTCTGATATAGCAGAAACCACTAAATTATGAAATTGCTAAATTGGGAATTGTACTTCAACCCAGAACAAAAAATGTGCTTTGACGGACACTAAATATCTTTCCAAGCAACAACAGTACAGCGGTAACGAGAGATTTAGCAGGATATAAATTTGAGGCCTAGTATTTAGGCGCTGGGTGACAGGTATGGGTTTAGTGACAGAATTAGACTTGGAAATACACAGTAGCGGGTGTGTGTGAAGTTATTCTGAATGACCCAATGTGCACCTTGAATATTATATACCCTTTTAGGGATAGATTTCAAATAGCTCTGATATAGCAGAAACCACTAAATTATGAAATTGCTAAATTGGGAATTGTACTTCAACCCAGAACAAAAAATGTGCTTTGACGGACACTAAATAACTTTCCCAGCTACAACAGGACAGCGGTAACGAGAGATTTAGCGGGATATAAATTTGAGGCCTAGTATTTAGGCGCTGGGTGACAGGTATGGGTTTAGTGACAGAATTAGACTTGGAAATACACAGTAGCGGGTGTGTGTGAAGTTATTCTGAATGACCCTATGTGCACCTTCAATATGATCTACCCTTTTAGGGATAGATTTCAAATAGCTCTGATATAGCAGAAACCACTAAATTATGAAATTGCTAAATTGGGAATTGTATTTCAACCCAGAAGAAAAAATGTGCTTTGACGGACACTAAATAACTTTCCCAGCTACAACAGGACAGCGGTAACGAGAGATTTAGCAGGATATAAATTTGAGGCCTAGTATTTAGGCGCTGGGTGACAGGTATGGGTTTAGTGACAGAATTAGACTTGAAAATACACAGTAGCGGGTGTGTGTGAAGTTATTCTGAATGACCCAATGTGCACCTTGAATATTATATACCCTTTTAGGGATAGATTTCAAATAGCTCTGATATAGCAGAAACCACTAAATTATGAAATTGCTAAATTGGGAATTGTACTTCAACCCAGAACAAAAAATGTGCTTTGACGGACACTAAATAACTTTCCCAGCTACAACAGGACAGCGGTAACGAGAGATTTAGCAGGATATAAATTTGAGGCCTAGTATTTAGGCGCTGGGTGACAGGTATGGGTTTAGTGACAGAATTAGACTTGAAAATACACAGTAGCGGGTGTGTGTGAAGTTATTCTGAATGACCCAATGTGCACCTTGAATATTATATACCCTTTTAGGGATAGATTTCAAATAGCTCTGATATAGCAGAAACCACTAAATTATGAAATTGCTAAATTGGGAATTGTACTTCAACCCAGAACAAAAAATGTGCTTTGACGGACACTAAATAACTTTCCCAGCTACAACAGGACAGCGGTAACGAGAGATTTAGCGGGATATAAATTTGAGGCCTAGTATTTAGGCGCTGGGTGACAGGTATGGGTTTAGTGACAGAATTAGACTTGGAAATACACAGTAGCGGGTGTGTGTGAAGTTATTCTGAATGACCCTATGTGCACCTTCAATATGATCTACCCTTTTAGGGATAGATTTCAAATAGCTCTGATATAGCAGAAACCACTAAATTATGAAATTGCTAAATTGGGAATTGTATTTCAACCCAGAACAAAAAATGTGCTTTGACGGACACTAAATAACTTTCCCAGCTACAACAGGACAGCGGTAACGAGAGATTTAGCAGGATATAAATTTGAGGCCTAGTATTTAGGCGCTGGGTGACAGGTATGGGTTTAGTGACAGAATTAGACTTGAAAATACACAGTAGCGGGTGTGTGTGAAGTTATTCTGAATGACCCAATGTGCACCTTGAATATTATATACCCTTTTAGGGATAGATTTCAAATAGCTCTGATATAGCAGAAACCACTAAATTATGAAATTGCTAAATTGGGAATTGTACTTCAACCCAGAACAAAAAATGTGCTTTGACGGACACTAAATAACTTTCCCAGCTACAACAGGACAGCGGTAACGAGAGATTTAGCAGGATATAAATTTGAGGCCTAGTATTTAGGCGCTGGGTGACAGGTATGGGTTTAGTGACAGAATTAGACTTGAAAATACACAGTAGCGGGTGTGTGTGAAGTTATTCTGAATGACCCAATGTGCACCTTGAATATTATATACCCTTTTAGGGATAGATTTCAAATAGCTCTGATATAGCAGAAACCACTAAATTATGAAATTGCTAAATTGGGAATTGTACTTCAACCCAGAACAAAAAATGTGCTTTGACGGACACTAAATAACTTTCCCAGCTACAACAGGACAGCGGTAACGAGAGATTTAGCGGGATATAAATTTGAGGCCTAGTATTTAGGCGCTGGGTGACCGGTATGGATTTAGTGACAGAATTAGACTGGGATATGGCCAAAAAATAACCACACTATTGCTGGTTAAATGCACTTGGTGACGGGCGCAGCTTGCCCCTGATGTAGTATATGGCCAAAAAATGAACAGACTATTGCTGGTTAAATGCACTTGGTGTCACAGCTTGACCAACCACACTACTGAGGGTTAAATGCACTTGGTGACGGGCGCAGCTTGCCCCTGATGTAGTATATGGCCAAAAAATAAACAGACTATTGCTGGTTAAATGCACTTGGTGTGACAGCTTCACCCTGATGTAGGCTTTAGCCAGAAAACAACCACACCATTGAGGGTTAAATGCACTTGGTGACAGGCGCAGCTTGCCCCTGATTTTGTATATGGCCAAAAAATGAACAGACTATTGCTGGTTAAATGCACTTGGTGTGACAGCTTCACCCTGATGTAGGCTTTAGCCAAAAAACAACCACACCATTGAGGGTTAAATGCACTTGGTGACAGGCGCAGCTTGCCCCTGATTTTGTATATGGCCAAAAAATGAACAGACTATTGCTGGTTAAATGCACTTGGTGTGACAGCTTCACCCTGATGTAGGCTTTAGCCAAAAAACAACCACACCATTGAGGGTTAAATGCACTTGGTGACAGGCGCAGCTTGCCCCTGATTTTGTATATGGCCAAAAAATGAACAGACTATTGCTGGTTAAATGCACTTGGTGTGACAGCTTCACCCTGATGTAGGCTTTAGCCAAAAAACAACCACACCATTGAGGGTTAAATGCACTTGGTGACAGGCGCAGCTTGCCCCTGATTTTGTATATGGCCAAAAAATGAACAGACTATTGCTGGTTAAATGCACTTGGTGTGACAGCTTCACCCTGATGTAGGCTTTAGCCAAAAAACAACCACACCATTGAGGGTTAAATGCACTTGGTCGCAGCTTGTGCTGGCGCACCACAAGACACAAAATGGCTGCCGATCACCCCAGAAAAATGTGACTGACAAACGGTCTGGGCAGCCTAAAAACAGTGAGCAATTGAGGATCAGCAGCTCAATGATCCACAGCTGCAGATCGATCAGTTAATCAAGTCCTTTGGAGGAGTTAATCTGCCTAATCTCGCCCTACTGTCGCAGCCGCAACCTCTCCCTACGCTAATCAGAGCAGAGTGACGGGCGGCGCTATGTGACTCCAGCTTAAATAGAGGCTGGGTCACATGGTGCTCTGGCCAATCACAGCCATGCCAATAGTAGGCATGGCTGTGATGGCCTCTTGGGGCAAGTAGTATGACGCTTGTTGATTGGCTGCTTTGCAGCCTTTCAAAAAGCGCCAAGAAAGCGTCACAAAAGCGCCAAGAAAGCGACGAACACCGAACCCGAACCCGGACTTTTACGAAAATGTCCGGGTTCGGGTCCGTGTCACGGACACCCCAAAATTCGGTACGAACCCGAACTATACAGTTCGAGTTCGCTCATCCCTAAATGTAACTAAACAATTTAGCAGTAACTACTTCTTCAGCTGAGTATCAGAGGAATGTAGACTAGTCATGTCTGAATTCTATTATTGTATACTTAACCCCTTAAGGACCCTGGGATTTTCCAATTTAGTGTTTTTGTTTTTCACTCCTCACCTTCTCATAGTCTTTTTTATTTTTACATTTAATTAGCCCTATGAGGGCTTATTTTTTGCGGGATAAGTTGTACTTTCTAATGGCACCATCTACAGTTGCATACCATGTAGTAGGGAGCGGGGAAAAAATTCCAAATGGGGTAGAATTGGGAAAAAATGCAATTCTGATAAAGGTTTTTATTTAATTTGTTTTACACTGTACACTATGCGGTAAAATTGACCTGTTATCTTTATTCTCCAAGTCAGTACGGTTCCAACAATACCACACTTGTATAATTTTTCTTGCGTTTTAATACTGAACATTTTTTTAAAGCCTTTGAGGAAAAAAAATATTTATTTTCATAACCATATTCTGGACCCCTATAACTTTTTTGTAGCTATGTGTACGGGGCTGTGTGAGTGCTCATTTTTTGCGGGACGCTCAGTTTTTTTTCAGTGATACTAATTTTAAGTTTGTGCGACTTTTTGATCACTTTTTTAAAAAAAATTATTGGGTAGTTGAAGTGACAAAAAATGCCAAATTGTTTTTTTTTTTTTTTTTTTTCCCCCGCTACCCCATTTGCCGTATGCCAATAATATAGTTATATTTTAATAGTATGGGCATTTTCGCACGCGGCGATGCCCATGATGTTTATTTTTTTATTGCTTAAGTATTTTTATTTTAAGGAAAGGGGGGTCATTTGAACTTTTTTTTTGTAAAAACTTTTTTTTGACTTTTTTTGGGTGACAATAACTGGCAATCATTCAATTGCCCATACTATTCAGTGATGGCTAAATAGCCATTATTGAAGACTTTATTTGCACTACAGGGAGTGCAGAATTATTAGGCAAATGAGTATTTTGACCACATCATCCTCTTTATGCATGTTGTCTTACTCCAAGCTGTATAGGCTCGAAAGCCTACTACCAATTAAGCATATTAGGTGATGTGCATCTCTGTAATGAGAAGGGGTGTGGTCTAATGACATCAACACCCTATATCAGGTGTGCATAATTATTAGGCAACTTCCTTTCCTTTGGCAAAATGGGTCAAAAGAAGGACTTGACAGGCTCAGAAAAGTCAAAAATAGTGAGATATCTTGCAGAGGGATGCAGCACTCTTAAAATTGCAAAGCTTCTGAAGCGTGATCATCGAACAATCAAGCGTTTCATTCAAAATAGTCAACAGGGTCGCAAGAAGCGTGTGGAAAAACCAAGGCGCAAAATAACTGCCCATGAACTGAGAAAAGTCAAGCGTGCAGCTGCCAAGATGCCACTTGCCACCAGTTTGGCCATATTTCAGAGCTGCAAGATCACTGGAGTGCCCAAAAGCACAAGGTGTGCAATACTCAGAGACATGGCCAAGGTAAGAAAGGCTGAAAGACGACCACCACTGAACAAGACACACAAGCTGAAACGTCAAGACTGGGCCAAGAAATATCTCAAGACTGATTTTTCTAAGGTTTTATGGACTGATGAAATGAGAGTGAGTCTTAATGGGCCAGATGGATGGGCCCGTGGCTGGATTGGTAAAGGGCAGAGAGCTCCAGTCCGACTCAGACGCCAGCAAGGTGAAGGTGGAGTACTGGTTTGGGCTGGTATCATCAAAGATGAGCTTGTGGGGCCTTTTCGGGTTGAGGATGGAGTCAAGCTCAACTCCCAGTCCTACTGCCAGTTTCTGGAAGACACCTTGTTCAAGCAGTGGTACAGGAAGAAGTCTGCATCCTTCAAGAAAAACATGATTTTCATGCAGGACAATGCTCCATCACACGCGTCCAAGTACTCCACAGCGTGGCTGGCAAGAAAGGGTATAAAAGAAGAAAATCTAATGACATGGCCTCCTTGTTCACCTGATCTGAACCCCATTGAGAACCTGTGGTCCATCATCAAATGTGAGATTTACAAGGAGGGAAAACAGTACACCTCTCTGAACAGTGTCTGGGAGGCTGTGGTTTCTGCTGCACGCAATGTTGATGGTGAACAGATCAAAACACTGACAGAATCCATGGATGGCAGGCTTTTGAGTGTCCTTGCAAAGAAAGGTGGCTATATTGGTCACTGATTTGTTTTTGTTTTGTTTTTGAATGTCAGAAATGTATATTTGTGAATGTTGAGATGTTATATTGGTTTCACTGGTAAAAATAAATAATTGAAATGGGTATATATTTGTTTTTTGTTAAGTTGCCTAATAATTATGCACAGTAATAGTCACCTGCACACACAGATATCCCCCTAAAATAGCTAAAACTAAAAACAAACTAAAAACTACTTCCAAAAATATTCAGCTTTGATATTAATGAGTTTTTTGGGTTCATTGAGAACATGGTTGTTGTTCAATAATAAAATTAATCCTCAAAAATACAACTTGCCTAATAATTCTGCACTCCCTGTATATCAATACAAGGCTGCCACCTAGTGGCCTGTATTGATATATACATCTAATTGACTCTGAAGCCTGCTTGAGGCTTCGGTCAATTAGCCAAGGAAACAGATTTCCCAATCTCAGCCGGGAAAAGCTGTTACTGGACTGGAAGCGCGCAACTTCTGGTTCCGGTCTGCACAGATGCCGTGGTCACATTTTTCATGTATTTCCAATCTACTCTATCAAACGCCTTCTCAGCATCTGTACCGAGAAGGACCATGGGCATAGTTTTATTGTGACCATATTGTATTAGATTAATAATCCTACTAGTGTTCTTCCTACCCTCCCGACAACTTATGAATCCTACCTGCTCTGCATTTATCAGCCTAGGAAGGAGAGCTTGTATCCTCAGGGCTAGTACTTTTGCTAACAGTTTAAAATAATTATTAAGTAATGAAATTGGCCGATAATTCTCTCATTAGGTTACATATTTGTAATAACTTGGGCAATAGTCAATTTTGAATCGTAAGGTATCGTAGTAATTCGAAAGGTATCGTAGTATTTCATAGATAGACCATCTGGGCCTGGGCTCTTATGTAATGGTGTTGATTTAAGTGCCTTTTTAAATTCTGCTAGCATGAATGGTCTAGTCAGTATCTCTGATTGTTCTTTGCATCATTTTGGTAGGTTAAGGGAGTTTAGCCATGTGTCTATTTTATTCTGACCTTCTCCTCTTGCTCGTTTAGCGACGGCCTAATGTTGCAAAGCTGTAAGTAATATTCAGTGAACCTACTGGCTATTTGTTCAGTATGAAGGAGTGGTTGTGCTGTGGATGATTGAATATTATGTATATATGAATGGACCTTTCTCTTTTTCAGTTGTGAGAGCCTAAATTTGGAAGCTTTGTCACCATGCGCATAGTAGTGGAATTTAGCTGATAGATATATCATGGCAGTTTTTTCGTTGAGTATGTTTTTTAACTGGGCTCTAAGGAGGTCTAACTGACTTAATATGTCTGGTGTGAGTTGTCTTTTGTGTATAGATTCCAGCCTTTGTATCTGGGTTTGCAGATTTAAGACTTCTGCTTCTCTTTTTGTTATATGCTCCTAGTGATATGAAATGTCCCCTTACTACTGCTTTATGTGCCTCCCATACCACATTTGGAGAAATGCTATGAGATTCATTAATTGCGAAATATTCTTCTATTATTTTCTCTATATGCTTTACATTTTCAGGATTGTGTTGGAGTGTCTCATTTAGTCTCCATACCATTTCCCTTTTGGGAGAGATAATTGTAGGTAAACGGGGCAGGGTCTGATAGTATCATTGATCCAATTGACGCTTTTCTACAATGTGGTAAGAGTGAGGGGGACACGAAGATATAGTCTAACCCCTGATACGAGGAATGTGCTGGTGAGTAAAAAGTGAAGTCTTTCTCGCCTGGGTGTAGTGTTCTCCAACTGTCAACTAAGCCAGCTCCAGCGATACTATTACGGATATGTCTAAGTGCAGTTTGTGGTTGGGAGGAGGTACCCGTCTATGTCAGGGAAAAGTGCTACATTTAGGTTTCCTGACAGTACAGTTAATCCTTCTGCAAATCTGTGGAATGCATCTAATGTTGCTCTTAACCGTTTTGCTTGCGAAGAGTTAGGCGCGTATATATTGCCAAATGTGTATATTTGGGTTCCCACAGTCTCTTTGATGAAAATATATCTGCCTTACTCATCAACAAGTGTTGAACGCACTGTCCAAGGGAGCTTTCTATGAATCGCAATGCTAACACCTTTTGATGCTAAGTCTGGATTTGATAAGATGACCCAGACGTGGAACGTGTTTTGCCCGAAAGTGGGTCTCCTGTAGTAACAAGATGTCCACCTTCTGTTTGTTTAGCATATTGCATATTTGACTCCTCTTAGCAGATGCGTTCATACCACATACATTAAAGGAGCATACCTTAATCGTAGCCATCATTGTAATAATCTATAATATTTGAATGCTTTCGTGGACACGTGTGATGGATGGGAAAATATTCCCTCAACCTACTGCTTCTCAGGTCCCCCCCTTTCTCGAAGTCTTTCCTTGTCTCAGCTGGTATGTGAACAGCTAATGAGTATCTAAGCCGACATTTAAACAAACATCTCATGCCTAGTACACATCTCTTGTGAGTTATACTAACAGATGTATGATTTTAACAACTTTATAATTTGAAAAAAAAATTGTGATTGTGAATGATGTCAATAATAGTCAATTGAGTTTCATAGCTTTAAATACTGCACACAAGCTGCCACTACAGCCTCCCCGCTGCAGCCTGAATAAGTTACACAATTTGACTCTTATCTCTAAAACCTCTCTGTGAAATAATTGTAAATCTAACGAGATATTGTCTTCTCACTGTGAAAGAACGTCTCTGACATTAAACTAGCTGTATTCTGTGTTTTAAGATCTCTTTCCTCCATTTAACAGATGTCATGTCTCTCTAATATATAAGCCCAGAAAACACAAGCAGGTCCTGGCTGGGATCTTATATGGTGCCTATGACACGTCCACTGGCATCACAGCTGAGGTTGACTGCAAGGCATTATGGGCAAATCTGCCACAATGGGGTCATTTGATCCTACTTTATCTTCCCTAATAAAACTTTGGATTCGCTAGACACCAAAGATTTAGGGAATTTCAGAAAAAATCCAATTCACGTACAATCAGATCTCTCATTGCTAATTACGAATAATGTGAGGATTTTACCAATGCGCCGGAATCTTGAAGTTTTTGCCTTGCATGACATTTCTGAACTCTGCTACGTGAACTGAATAAAGCAAAGTTTGTTGAACGCACCGCGGCAAAAAAAAATGGAAGTTACTCTGTGTGTATTCTGTTTTCGTATGTCCAGTGTCGGACTGGGGTACTTAGGGCCTACCAGTGTAACTGATTCTGGGGGCCCACCTTAGGGCTCGGGCACTTGAACTTACTTTTTTTTCCATGTCTGTACCGTGGATTCTATATCTGTATGTCCACATGGCGGTTCTGCAAAATGACAGAACATGTCCTATTATTGGTCGGCATTACAGACAAGGATAGGACTGTTCTGTTAGAGGCCGGCTGTTCTGTTCCGCATAATGTGGAATGCACACACCCGCTATCCATGTTTTGCAGATCCGCAATTTACGAACTGCAAAAAATCCAACGGTCGTGTTCATGGGCACTTACAGTGATAACAGAAATATTAAAGATGGAGTATGATGGTGGACATTCACAGCAAAATGCACAAACATACATGTGGCAGAATTTACACGTAAAGAATTTACAGCATAAATGTCTGGCATGAAATTTACCAAATCTTAACCTCCTCAAGGTAGTATAATGAAAAGGGTTGTCCTACCATAATGACCTATCGCCTATCTACAGGATAGGTGATAAATATCAGACTGCTGGGGTCTGACTGCTGGAACATTCACTGATCATAAAAAAGGGGTCCTGAGACATTCAATTACATTACCGCCAATTTATGTACACAAGAGTCTTAAGGCCACATTCCCTTGATCATGGGGGTCCTAGCAGTCAGACCCCCATCAATCACACACTTATCAACTGTTGTGTCATAGCTGTTGGACCTTTTCACATTCCCTATCCTTAAAGGTTTTCTTTGGCTGTAAAAAAAATAAATTAATTAAAAAAAAAATTAAAATCTGGCCCAAAATATGTGTCAAACTAAAATAGAAATGTTCGCCTGTTAAAGGGCCTGTGTCCACTATTCTAGATCCACAGGATCGGGGATAAATAAGTGATCCATGGGGGTCTGAACGCTGGAGCCCCCACTGATCCCCCTGCTTGATTGAGTGGCAGGTTGAGCATATGCCCTGCCTCTCCATCCATTCTCCATGGGGTCACTAGAGATGGCAGAGTACAGTGCTGGCTATTTCTAGTGGTCCCAAAGAGAATGATTGGAACAGCAGGGCAGGCCGCCACACCATCAAAAAGGGGCAACAGGACCTATCCTGAGATCAGTGGGGGTCGCAGAATCGGACCCCACTAATCATATAGGTATGCCCTATAATATGGAGAGGATAACTTGAAAACCTGGACAACCCCTTTAAATCCTCCAACACCAGTATCTCTTTACATGGCAGTAGTGATGCTTGTAAATACGGAATATCAGCACTGCCGCCATGTAAACCATACGTGTCAATACTGGAGAATGTGACGCATTGTGCAGAATTTTTCAGGCATAAGTCCAACCCCCTTTGCAGGTCATAACCTTTAACAAAGCCCAAGGAAAGGTGCTAGAGGAGCAACGTGAGCAAAGGGCACAAACAGAGCGTCATAACTGAAATAGAAGCATTAGGGTCACCTGAGGCAGGGTAATAGTGGGGATCCTGGAGCAGGGGTAACTGGAGAAGAGGCAATATTAGTGGTGCATTTAGAGTGGGGGCATCTGGAGCCGGGGTACTTATGGGGGTGCACCTAAAGCAGAGGCATTGGGGGAGACCTAGGGCAGAGTCCCCCCAATGCCACTCTGAACTCTGCAGAGAGCAGCACACATTCATAGATCTGTTCCCCCTTACAGTCTCCTACAGTTCACTACTGTCACACACCTGAGAAATCAGCCAAGCACCGCAGAGGAGTCTTTCTTTCCAGCAACCACAGTTTTCTGACAGCAGGGAGGGCAGGAGGATGGCCAGACATGTTCTCTTCTCCTTCACTGCCAGCATCCCGGGAAGTTTAGAAGATACTGTGGGGCCTCCTGTACAATGTACACCAGTAGGATGCTGCATCACTGTGCGATTCTGCCACCTAGTGGCTACAATAATTATCTCTCCTTAGAAACAAGAGAAATAATTACTCCTCCGTCTTATCTCCGGGTGCAGGAGACTGCGGGCCTCCAGAGGAATCCCCCGCCTTCCCGGTGGGCCAGTCCGAGTCTGCGTATGTGCGCATGGCAGTTTCGCAAAAAATAGAACATAATGGACAAGAATAGGACTGTTCTATTAGAGGCCAGCTGTTGTGTTACACAAAATACGGAATGCACATGGACGTCATCCATATTTTTTGCGGATCTGTGTTTTGCGGACCACAAAATACATACGGTTGTGTGCATGAGCCCTAAGAAGTAATGATTTTTCTAACTCTTGATTAAAGTGGCTATCCCTTGAAGAGGGATCTGTCCACAGGATAGGTGGTAAGTACTGGATCACGGTGGGGGTCCAACCACTCAGACCCCCAGCAAGTCTGTTAATGAGGGTTCCCTGAGTCCCCTCTCTGAATGTGATGAAGTGCTTATGTCATTTTCCGCTCCATTCACTTGGAGGTTTCTGAACCACAAATATCAGGAAGAAAACCACCAGAGTTTAATGCAGAGTAAACAGAGTCGGTTCCGGGATGGACAGAAATGTAAAATAATGAGATCAGCGGCACTTAACCAAGGATTATACCCATGTTCTATGAAATCTACATAATTTCTTCACCTATAATTGGCAATAATACAGCTCTAAGACTTAATGTATATATTGACCGCCACAATAATCAACATAGATTTTTGATTGATATTGGAGAGTGCTGTGTTTCCTTCTATGTCTATACATGGGTTTTTAACCCTTCATCAAGCACCTTTCCCTGCCCATGAGTGCAACTCATCTCTTCTGTTTCTGACTTGTGGAGGACCTTTTCTCCCAAAACAGAAAAAAATTGCACGACGGATGCTGAAAATAAAGGATGTTTTTTTTTGTTATTTTTCTGTTCTTCTGACAGATCTGATATCTCCATACGGTAAATCAACAATGTAAGGCCTCATGCACACAACCGTTGTATATTTTGTGGTCCGCAAATTGCGGATCTGCAAAACACAGATGGCATCTGTGTACGTTCTGCAATTTGAAGAACGGCGCGAACAGCCATTAATATAACTGCCTATTCTTGCCCGCAAAACGGACAAGAATAGGACAGGTTATATTTTTTTTAGCAGACCACGGAGTGCTGTCCGCATCTTTTGCTGCCCCATTAAAGTGAATGTGTCCGCATACAAGCCGCAAATACTGCGGCTCGAATGCGAACCAAAACAACGGTCATGTGCATGAGGTCTAAAACCTACAAAAATAAAAATTACTGAGAAGAAAATCATTTTTGCTAAATGTTCTTAAAGTTTTGGATACAAGCTGAGTCTTTTGTCATTGGTGATTCCTTGATGTCTAGTCTGCAGATGGGGTGGGGGCTGTTACTGTGCTGGTACGGGAAGCAACGTGACACAGAGACACACAGAGGAAATTAGCCATTGAGACTTCCTTGAAGTCATTATCTATGATAATCATCTTAGGCTGCAGTTATTTCATGTTTCCCGCAGTAATAAAAAAGTAGCAGCCTGACATGAGAATGACTGAGATCAGTGCATATAAAATTGACATTTCTATGGGTATATATTATGAACTGTCCGTGGTGCCCATTGCCAAATGTAATACCTCAGATTGGCATTACAACCTCCTTTTGTACCCCCCACTATCTGCATTGTGTGATCCTGTGTCATCTCAGATATTTATCACCATTTCCTGCAATGTGTGTATTGATTTCCTTGTAAAGCAATGTTAACATGCCATTTGCATGGTTCACCAGCAGGTGGCAGCAGCATTGGCAGAGAGTTAGTTTCTCTGGAGAGAGGGAGGATTAGTTAGTTTAGTTAGTGAGAAGTCTAGCCTACCCTCCTCAGGGAGAGGTTTTGTGTTGGCCAGCAGAGCTCTGTCTGCTCTGCTGTGCCCACAGGCCCTGCCTCTGAAGCCTGCATGGTTGCTTGTCCCCTCCCGAGCTTGCATTGCCTTCATTCAAGCTGAAGCTAGAGCTTGGGGTACTCAAAGCCAGGACAAGAAGTTCCTAGGAGTAAAGAGATTACAGCTAACCTAAGTTCCAGCAGAAGAGGAGCAGTTCCTATTTACCCAGCCAAGCATAGCAGAGCTGAGATTGTTACAAAGAAGTGTTTGCCTGCTGAAGTTAAGCTAATACCTGCTGATGACCAAGATAAAGGTTGGAAACTGTTTGGATTACAGTTTATGGCAGGTAAAGCTGTGTTCAACATTACTACAAGTCTGGACTCAATTAATCCTTCATCATCCAAGTTACTCACCCCTTTTTGCACTGCTTCGCCCAACCACCCAACCACAAAAGTCATTTTAAGGACTGGTATAGGTGTGATACACAGAGGGGTGCGATATACTTATAATATACTTTTATAATGAGTCAAAAACATAAATCCATATAGTGATCACCTGGAAGTCAGGGGGCTAGGGGCTTACTAGGGCTATTTTTATATAGGGTAAGGTTCCGGACAGGGTCGCTCTTATCAGGGCGTGTGGTCTGTGGTTAGGCTATCAGGGCAAGAATGCCCCCCCCCCCCCCCCGTAGGGCAATATCAGGGACAGTTCTTTGCCCACCCTGTCCTTCAATACCACATCATCATCTAGCCCAGGGATAGATGTTTTTTGCTTTCCCTCCGGGATTCATGGATGTGCACTGGAACCCCCCGGATTGTGGTAGGACATATGGTTTCTGATTTGGTGCCGCCAAGGTACCTGATTTAGCGCCGCCGAGCACTTGTTATTGCCTACCACATCTATGCTTTTTGCTTAACTTTAATAATTTAATTTATTTTCATTTTGAGGGATATCTTTTCCATTCACAGGTCTGCAAAATGGGTCCGCATCCGTTCCGCAATTTTGTGGAAAGGGTGCAGCCCCATTAATTTTCAATGGGACCGGAATGTGCGGTCTGCAACCGCATTTGCAGATCCGCACTTCCGCATCCGTGCTTCCGCTTCCGCAAAAAAATAGAACATGTCCTATTCTTGTCCGCAATTGTAGACAAGATTAGGCATTTTCTATTATAGTGCCGGCGATGTGTGGTCCGCAAATTGTGGAATGCACATTGCCGGTGTCTGTGTTTTGCGGATCCGCAAAACTCTTACGGACGTGTGAATGGACCCTCATAGTAACATTATTAAAGGTTACGTTTTATCTTTATGCATATTCTAATGGATTGCCTTCCTTGTACAATGTTATAATATACTTTCTATGTTCGAAAGTATATTATAGTGCATTTGCATTGTGCGGCAGTTGTGTGCGGTTCTGCTGTGATACCGCAGGTATATAGAGGGACAGGCGTTATTGGAACAAATAATTTCTACTGGTGTGATATACCAGTCGCCCCCCAAAAAAACAGATTGAAGCGGGGTGTTATATACCAATATACTTTCTTTATAGTGCATTTGGGTACTGTATAGTGCATTTGCTCATGCGCGTACGTGAAAATTATATTGTCGATATTTCGCATTGAAAAAAATAATGAATGGAGATCGCAAATTTGAATAATACTTCTGGTATGTCACTGTCCATGTTGTGGGACTATTTGTGCACTTCTAGTAATTATTTCTTGGCTGCGAATATGAGCTGAAGGTGTTTCAGGTTCGCCTGCTATCCTCTGGATCAACTTGCAGGATAACAGGCTGAACTGGATGGACAAATGTCTTTTTTCGGCCTTATGTACTATGTTACTATGTAATGGGACCCGCCACGAACTTATGGTTCGTGGACTTTTGATCGTGTTTGCGTGATCACGTTCGCGAACCGTCCCAGCAGATGTTCGTCCATCACTATTCAACTTTTTATTTCACTTTTTGGAGGGTGAAGAGGGGTGTTACTCTACAAAAAGGAATTGTCCAAAGCTGCCAACCCCTCTTAAAACTGAAAAGTGGCCTATAATAATTCATTAGTGGCATGTAGTTGTTCCTTGGTTGATGAAAAAATGGCTGCACAACTTTACACATGCAAACAATAGAGCTAAGAAATGGGGATCATTCTAAGTGGTATTATACGTACTATAAATGGAAAAATGGAAGCTCTTAGCGCACATTTTTTTATCAAACGTGTGTCGGGCTTATCTACCTGGCGTCAAAGTGGCTTCCGCAGATGGGTCCCTAACACTAACAGAACTGCCTCTCTTGGACCTACCTAAGCCTACATTTTCAGGGCAGTGTAGGAACCAGCTACAGTTGTACTCTACTATTTAGAATGACCCTCATTTCTCAGCTCTATTGTTTGCATGTGTAAAGTTGTGCAGCCACCTGTGACTATGTATATGAATGTGCTAGTCTAAATTTTCTTGTAGTACAGTCCTGATCAAAAGTTTAAGACCACTTAAAAATGGCCAAAAATCCTATTTAGCATGGCTGGATCTTAACAAGGTTCCAAGTAGAGCTTCAACATGCAACAAGAAGAAATGGGAGTGAGACAAAACATTTTTTGAGTATTCAATTTAATGAAAACAATGAATAAACTGAAACAGGCTGTTTTTCAGCTGATCAAAAGTTTAGGACCACACCTCCAAAAAAACTAAACCCCCCCAGAACAGAAATCCAACTTCAAAACATGAACTCAGTAATGAGTAGCTCCGCCGTTACTGTTTATCACTTCAAAAATTGGTTTCGGAATGCTTGATGCAAGCGTTTCCATGAGGTGAGTGGGAACATTTCTCCAAGTGGTGAAGACGGCCGCACGAAGGCCATCTACTGTCTGGAACTGTTGTCCATTTTTGTAAACTTCCCTTGCCATCCATCCCCAAAGGTTCTCAATTGGATTTAGATCAGGGGGACACGCAGGATGGGCCAAAAGAGTGATGTTATTCTCCTGGAAGAAGTCCCTTGTCCTGCGGACATTGTGTACTGTATGTAGCGTTGTCCTGTTGAAAAACCCAGTCGTTACCACACAGACGAGGGCCCTCAGTCATGAGGAATGTTCTCTGCAACATCTGGACATAGCCAGCGGCCGTTTGACGCCCCTGCACTTCCTGAAGCTCCATTGTTCCACTGAAGGAAAAAGCACCCCACACCATTATGGCGCCCCCTCCACTGTGGAGCGTAGAAAACATCTCAGGTGGGATCTGCTTGTCATGCCAGTAACGTTGGAAACCATCAGGACCATCAAGGTTAAATTTTTTCTCATCAGAGAATAAAACTTTCTTCCACCTTTGAATGTCCCATGTTTGGTGCTCTCTTGCAAAGTCCAAACGAGCAGTTCTGGGGCGTTCAAGGAGACGAGGTCTTTGAAGACGTTTTTTGTTTTTAAAGCCATTCAGTCTCAGATGCCATCTGATGGTTATGGGGCTGAAGTCAGTACCAGTAAGGGCCTTCATCTAGGTCGAGGATCGTCCAGTGTCTTGACGGACAGCCAATTGGATCCTCCGGCTCAGTGCTGATGACATTTTTTTGGGTCTTCCACTTTACTTTTTTGTTCCATAACCCTCAGGATCATTTAAGAAATTCCAAATGACTGTCTTACTGCGTCCCACCTCAGCAGCGATGGCGCGCTGTGAGAGACCCTGCTTATGCAGTTCAACAACCCGACCACATTCAAAAAGGGAGAGTTTTTTTGCCTTTGCCCTCACAACGTGTTACTACCTGACAGAAAATGACAATGAATCCACATCTTTGCACAGATTTGGCCTTTTAAAGGCATGTGGTCCTACAATTTGGATCAGCTGAAAAACAGCCTGTTTCAGTTTAATCGTTATTTTCAATTAATTGAATGCTCAAAATTTTTTTTTGTCTCACTCTCATTACTTCTTGTTACATGTTGAAGCTCTACTTGGAACCTTGTTGAGATCCAACAATGTAAAATATGATTTTTTGCCATTTTTCAAGTGGTCTTAAACTTTTGATCAGGACTATTGAGGGTAGCACGTCTTTTAGGAACATTGAGGGTAGCACCTCTTTTAGACTGAGCAACGCCTATCTGCCTGGGGCTTCTGAGCAGAGTACAAATGTAGCTGGTTCCTACACTGCCCTGAAAATGTAGGCTTAGGTAAGTCCAAGAGAGGCGGTATATTAGTGTTAGGGACCCATCTGCGGAAGCCACCTTGACACCTGGTAGATGGGCCCCGACACACGTTTGAACAAAAATGTGCGCTAAGAGCTTCTATTTTTCCATTTTTAGTAGGTATAATACCATTTAGAATGATCCCCATTTCTCAGCTCTATTGTTTGCATGTGTAAAGTTGGGCAGCCATTTTTTTATCAACCATGTTTGCTTGATGGGTATGCACCTGTGACTATGCATATGAATGTGCTAGTCTAAATTTTCTTGTAGTAATGTAGTTGTTCCTTGCTATCTTGTCCTCTTTGTTATCTCCACACACACCTGCTGTAACATGCAATACATGTTTAACACCCCTTCTCATTGTTCTAGTGGCCTTTTATCTCATCTAATGTCAAAGGGACAGAGCTTTACTATTGTCTAAACCTGCTCTCCTGATCTGTAACCTCTGTTGCTTTTGCGTTGACCTTATTTACTTACTACAAAACCTACCTTCTGTAACACCTTAGCGTCACCCTGCTACTGTCTTTATTGAGCTAACAAAATGTAATCTTATGCATTTATTTCCAGGTCCTCCACACTGTGCATTCCTAATCTGTTTGCAACTGTTGTGTTTATGTAATGTACCTGGTTCACCAGGAGGTGGCAGCAAACATGGCAGAGCTGTACTTAGGTAGAATGGAGCTTTCCATTCCATTCTAACCAAGACAAAGCCTGAAAACTATTTTGGAGAACGTTTATGCAAGTAAAGCTGCCATTGAACTTCATCTTAAGGTCTGGATTCCAGTTATTCTTTTAAGCCTCAATTATTCCCCCTATTTATTGCTTCGAAGTCAAAGCCTGGGGTTCAGTGGTATCCAGGTAGGAGCACCGTGACACACAAGAAGAGACATTTTAGGCCGCACTATACCACTCGGCATTCCTACACCTGGGATGCGTTTTTTATATATAAAGGGCCCTGGGGGGAGGCCGCCCATTGCACTTCTCTTCTGCATTCAGTCTACCGTTCTTGCGCTGACCTCAGATGACCCACAGTCCTGCTTACTCATCTGTTTGTTGTTACTCTATTCATTGTGATTGCTCTTAGGGCACCTTGGAGACGATTATTGGAAACAAACGTTCCTACAAACACTCATTCACGATAATTGCCCTGTGTAAAGGTGACGCCAATTACACAACAAACAAGGAAAGTGTACTGGGGCAAAGGATGACACAATGTCAGCATCACATCCCTGCGGCTTTATTGTGGGGCTTCCTCAAGATTAATAGGGGACTCCGAATCCCTGTACTAGTCATCAGTCATGCAATGCTGGTGCCTGCTCTGCACTCGTTGGTGCGCTAGATTGATACTTCTGGGTCTCATTAGTCCCCTTTACCTCCACAAGCACAGACGGTGGCGACTAGGTTGCATTGGTGCATGGGAATTGTGGGACAGTAGCATTACGTCAGGGGCGACTCGACCTTAAAGGTGGTTTGAACGGCTCTAAAATAAGGCAGGTGTGCGGCACATAAATCACTTTGCAGCAACACAACTTTTACTGTACAATGAATACATAAAATCACTCTACAGAATGGCATATCCTTTGATTCATGGCTCATCCCCATAGGGGAGGAGGTGAGTGTGAACAATACATCTAGCGGACGATAGGGCTGCACAATATGGGAATTTTGTGCGATTGCGATTAAGGCCCTAAAAATTGCGATAACCATATGCAATGCGATATTATAAGGGAATTGTGCTAGAGGTCTATTTGCTTGGATTTTTAAGGCAAAAGCACAGAGAAATTACTTATAATGCTAAAATGTAGTTATGCTTAACTCAAGAACTGAAATGCACAGTGTTTTTCTAAATTACTAAATTAAATAACATATTTACATTACTGCAAAAGTACAACATACAAAACTTGCCATTTTCTTAATAGCACTGCACAGAATAGATAAATAAAATAGAATAAATACAAACCGGATTCCCAAAAAGTTGGGACACTATACAAATCGTGAATAAAAACTGAATGCAATGATGTGGAGGTGCCAACTTCTAATATTTTATTCAGAATAGAACATAAATCACGGAACAAAAGTTTAAACTGAGAAAATGTACCATTTTAAGGGAAAAATATGTTGAATCAGAATTTCATGGTGTCAACAAATCCCCAAAAAGTTGGGACAAGGCCATTTTCACCGCTGTGTGGCATTTCCCCTTCTTCTTACAACACTCAACAGACGTCTGGGGACCGAGGAGACCAGTTTCTCAAGTTTAGAAATAGGAATGCTCTCCCATTCTTGTCTAATACAGGCCTCTAACTGTTCAATCGTCTTGGGCCTTCTTTGTTGCACCTTCCTCTTTATGATGCGCCAAATGTTCTCTATAGGGAAAGATCTGGACTGCAGACTGGCCATTTCAGTACCCGGATCCTTCTCCTACGCAGCCATGATGTTGTGATTGATGCAGAATGTGGTCTGGCATTATCTTGTTGAAAAATGCAGGGTCTTCCCTGAAAGAGATGACGTCTGGATGGGAGCATATGTTGTTCTAGAACCTGAATATATTTTTCTGCATTGATGGTGCCTTTCCAGACATGCAAGCTGCCCATGCCACACACACTCATGCAACCCCATACCATCAGAGATGCAGGTTTCTGAACTGAGCGTTGATAACAACTTGGGTTGTCCTTGTCCTCTTTGGTCCGGATGACATGGCGTCCCAGATTTCCAAAAAGAACTTCGAATCGTGACTCGTCTTACCACAGAACAGTCTTCCATTTTGCCACACTCCATTTTAAATGATCCCTGGCCCAGTGAAAACGCCTGAGCTTGTGGATCTTGCTTAGAAATGGCTTCTTCTTTGCACTGTAGAGTTTCAGCTGGCAACGGCGGATGGCACGGTGGATTGTGTTCACTGACAATGGTTTCTGGAAGTATTCCTGAGCCCATTCTGTGATTTCCTTTTACAGTAGCATTCCTGTTTGTGGTGCAGTGTCGTTTAAGGGCCCGGAGATCACGGGCATCCAGTATGGTTTTACGGCCTTGACCCTTACGCACAGAGATTGTTCCAGATTCTCTGAATCTTCGGATAATGTTATGCACAGTTGATGATGATAGATGCAAAGTCTTTGCAATTTTTCGCTGGGTAACACCTTTCTGATATTGCTCCACTATCTTTCTGCGCAACATTGTGGGAATTGGTGATCCTCTCCCCATCTTGGCTTCTGAGAGACACTGCCACTCTGAGAAGCTCTTTTTATACCCAATCGTGTTTCCAATTGACCTCATTAGTCTTAATTGGTCTTCCAGCTCTTCGTTATGCTCAAATATACTTTTTCCAGCCTCTTATTGCTACTTGTCCCAACTTTTGGGGGATTTGTTGACACCGTGAAAATTTTAATCAACGTATTTTTCCTTTAAAATAATACATTTACTCGGATTAAACGTTTGATCTGTCATCTACGTTCTATTACAAATAAAATATTGACATTTGCCATCTCCACATCATTGCATTCAGTTTATATTCACAATTTGTTTAGTGTCCCAACTTTTTTGGAATCCGGTTTGTAGAAGAACATTTGTTCATTAAAATAAGGACTTGCCTCCAGCCCCTCCTCCCTCCCCATACTGTAACTGATGCATCGCCGCTCGCGCTGTGCAGCATAGCGGCCGGCGATACATCCGTGTCAGCCACGTAAAAAGTCAACCATCGCTTTTTAATACGCACTGCTATTTTCTCATCACATTTTTTGGGGAAAAAAAGTTTGTGTTATAAAGCAAAAAATATGGCAATACAAGTGCAGCATTTTTGGGTCGGCCAATTGGCGATTGCGATATGGCGATTTATTGCGATTGCGATTGCTTTGGCGATATATTGTGCAGGTCTAGCGGACGCTTACCCTATAATGGTGCCGAGCAGGTGCTTATATTTGGGTGCATCCCACCTTATGAGTGGTGACGCTGGCCAATGTGTCACCATTCACGTTACTAGGGAAGGAGGGATCGTCACATCCTCCTGTGAACCTCCTGTGAAGCTGGAGCGGCACCACTGCCAGAGAGATTGTAAGGGCAGAAGCACTGCTCATATCTTTAGGTAAGTGGCACTCTTTTAAGGTGGGTGCACTCCCACCCACCTTACACAGGCACAAGCACACAGATTTTTACCTAAAATTATGCTCATTTGTATCGAGATGTAGTCATTGTGTGGTATTAAGAGCAATTTAGCAATTTTTATTACTGGGGAAAACCCTTTTAAATTCTGTGAACACTTAGGCCCCTTTCACACGGGCGTTGCGGGAAAATGTGCGGGTGCGTTGCGGGAAAACCCGCGATTTTTCCGCGCGAGTGCAAAATATTGTAATGCGTTATGCACTCGCGTGAGAAAAATCGCGCATGTTTGGTACCCAAACCCGAACTTCTTCACAGAAGTTCGGGCTTAGGATCGGTGTTCTGTAGATTGTATTATTTTCCCTTATAACATGGTTATAAGGGAAAATAATAGCATTCTGATTACAGAATGCATAGTACAATAGCGCTGGAGGGGTTAAAAATAAATAAAAAATAATTTAACTCACCTTATCCACTTGATCGCGCAGCGGCATCTCCTTCTGTCTTCATCTTAGCATTGTGTAGCAACAAGGACCTGTGGTGACGTCACTCCGGTCATCACATGATCCATCACCATGGTAAAAGATCATGTGATGGATCATGTGATGACTGTGACGTCACCAAAGGTCCTTGTTGCTACACAAAGCTAAGATGAAGACAGAAGGAGATGCCGGGCAGCGCGAACAAGTGGACTAAGGTGAGTTAAATTATTATATTTTTTTTTTAACCCCTCCAGCGCTATTTTACTATGCATTCTGTATTCAGAATGCTATTATTTTCCCTTATAACCATGTGATAAGGGAAAATAATAATGATCGGGTCTCCACCCCGATCGTCTCCTAGCAACCGTGCGTGAAAATCGCACCGCATCCGCACTTTTCACGCAACCCCATTCACTTCTATGGGGCCTGCGTTGTGTGGATTATCGCACCGCAACGCACAAAGAGGAGCATGCTGCGATTTTCACGCAAAGCATAAGTGATGCGTGAAAATCACCGCTCATGTGAACAGCCCCATAGAAATGAATGGGTCGGTATTCAGTGCGGGTGCAATGCGTTCAACTTACGCATCGCATCCGCGCGGAATACTCGCCCGTGTGAAAGGGGCCTTAGGCCTCTTTCACACGAACAATACGGATTGTGTCCGGATGCGTTCCGGGATGCGTTCAGTGAAACTCTCACCATTTCGCAAGCAAGTTCAGTCAGTTTTTGTCTACAATTGTGTTCAGTGTTTCAATTTATTCCGCAGCGGTTCAATCCATTTTGATGCGTTTTCATGTGCGTGAAAAAAAAACTTGAAGATTTATAAACTTCATATCTCCTAGTAGCCATCAGTGAAAAACGCATTGCATCTGGATGCAATGTGTTTTTCACTGAAGCCCAATTCACTTCTATGGGGCGTGAAAAACGCAGAATATAGAACATGCTGTGATTTTTCCTGAACGCAGAAATGATGTGTGAAAAACATGTGCACAGACCCACTAAAATTAATGGGTCAGGATTCAGTTCGGGTGCTATGCTTTCACTTCACTCATTGCACCTGCACAGAAAACTCGATCATGTGAAAGAGGCCTTACACATCAAATTTTTCCTTTTGTAGTTCTAGGTAAAAGGTTTCAACGATTTGTCTTCTTGCAGCCTGCATGTGTTTTCATACATTGCAGGCTGCTCTGTCCCAAATCATGTACATCAGATGAGCTCTCAGGTGGCTCAAGGCCCTATTACACTAATAGATAATCGCTAAGATGATAACAGTGATCATCTGGCAATGTTATATGGCCGCCGATAACACGATGAAGGAGCAAACGCTCGTTCATCGGGTAATTGGGATCTTTTAACATGTGTGAAAATTTTCGTTTGCTGGTGGCAGATTGCGCCATCTAATAGGCTCTCTGCTGGTGGCAAACTGTTTTAAGTATGGCGATCACTCATCCCTATATAGAGGAGGAGATCGCTGCATGTAATAGCAGAGGTCTCCTCCTCTAGCAAGCAGACGATTGACGGGAGAGAACAACAGGCTGCAGAAGACAAATGTTGGTGAATGTTTTGTTAAAATTTATTACAAAAATTACTTTTATCACATAATAGATGCAACTATGGGGATTTTCCAGTTTGCATCAACATCTTTTAAAATAATCATTTACGAAGGTAACTGTAGTTTTGTATATTTCTTTTACCTTCATTGCTCCTATCTTCCATTCTGGGCTGTGGTCACATGACTGTGTCCAGCTTTTTCTTATTAGCTGTGAGGTTCTGTCCATGGGTGTGTCAGTGATAAGGGAGTGGTTATGTAAGAAGTAGCTATATACTAGCTGGGGGTTATTAGGGGCGGTGCTGAAGCTGTGGCAGAGAAAGGAGAAGTGCATGATGGGTTTGGTTGGATACAGTAACAGGAAGTGCTACATACAGGATGGAAACAAACCAGAGGGATAGGTGTACATGGTGAAAATGGGTCAGCAGAGTCCATACTGAAAAAGAAAAAATTTGGGGAAGATGTACATTTGGCCAGCAACTACATGAGCATATCTGTTAAAAACCATCAGAATCCCAGAAAACCCATTTAACCCCTTCTCTAACACTGCCGTACATGCACAGTGCTGATGGGGTCTTTAAACATGGCGCCCTCTCGCATGTGCAACAGGCGCCATAGCCGATGGGTCTCTGCTATTTTAAACAGCAGAGCCCCATGGCTAATGTCTGCGACTGACAATAATGCCGGTTGTAGATATTACAGCCTTTGGATGCAGTGTGATCACGGCCTCTAAAGGGTGAAAAACCCAGAAGCACTCGCTTCCAAGTTGAGACCGGCAATACTGTGCAGCGATCGGGGATGCCAGTATTATTTATAATAGGCTGGTTCTCTCTGAAGAGACCAGGTGTATTAGAGCTGCAGTTCCTATGTTGGCCAGCAGGTGGCAGGCCAACATAGAAGATCAGCAATTAGAGAATTACTATACTCCTTATGGGAGTACAGTAGCATTCTCTAAAAAATAAAGTAGTGGACATTGCAGCCTCCTAGAGGTGTTTTAAAAAAAAAAAAAAAACAACATATAAATCCGACCCTTTCCTTAGAATACAAATTAAGTACATAAATAATAAAAATATAAACATCATAGACATCACCACATCCAAAAATGCCCGTACTATGAAAATATAGAAATATTTTTCCAATACGGTGAATGGCATAACAGTAAAAAGTATCAAAACGGCCGATTCGCCATTATCAGGACCGTGATCAGGGCCGTTTTTATGATAAATCCCTTGCTTATAAAATTCTGTGTCTGATGCCACCACTAGGGAGTGCATAAGAGCTTACTCCACACTGTTGTATGTATTGAAAGTATGCAGGGAGCTCCCTCTTGTGCTGACCTCAGGTTGGCAGAATTGCATGATTAGGTCTAAGGGGATTTTGGTTTCTGTGTCAGTAAAAGTGAGCACTGACCTCTTTAAAGATATATTAAGGAATACGTAAGCACACCGTTTTGGGCCTATTTAGATGACATGGTGTTTAAGGTTGGATATTCACTTTAACCTTCTGATATCTCTGTTGACCTGGCTCTTTTTACAAAACCTACATGACAGTAAATTCCATTTTGATCTTTCTCATACTTATATTACTCATCGTTCCGCTCTGCAGTGTCACTGCTTTCCGACATGGATTGCACACATTCTTTCCCTGGAGTCCTTAGGTTGAAATCACTTATTTGATCTTTTTTTTTTTTTTTTTTTTTTTATGGAATTAAGCCAATTGAGCTCTCCAAGAGGAAAAGGGTAAAGGAAAATGTCATCTTACTCCTCTGTTTAGACTTCTTCCCGCTTCTCTATAAAATGCAGAAGCGTGCTGTGAGAGCTCGTCCTTAAACTGACCCTCTCCATCCATCTCCACTTCTCTTACATTCTCCTCTCCACTCGGCTATGTTACTGCTATTTTTGCATGGATCCTGAAATGTCACGGACTGATCTGTCCACACCACCTGCCCAGTTCTATGCTTCCTGTTTGCCGTATGCAGGAAGACAAGGAGGAAACAGATGTAGCAGCTTTCACTACTATTACTGGGGCCAGGTGTATCCTATAAGTAAAAGGAAGGCAGAAAAAGACAGAAAGGGAAACACACAGAGAAGCGTGCCCCATTTTTAAATACTCAAAGGCTTAGCCCCCTGCAGTGCTTACATCTGCTCCATGGGGATGACCCTGATGAGATCTGCAGTCAGAAGCCAGAAGAACTGAAAAATACAAAAATATTGGGAATCTATTAAGACTGGCATGTCATTCGCCTGTTTAATCAGAAATACACTGGAGTAAGAAGCACCAAATTTATATAGGAGGTGCAGGCGCTCCTTCTAGCAGTCTGTACACCAAAAAGGCAAATATACTATAATTTATGCCAGTTTCTATTGTAAATAATAGTAAACCTTATGGGTCGTTGGAGGCCATGACCCTCTACAAAGCCCCATCCACTTTGCAAAAGGGTGCTGAGAGCCACACAAAAAGTAAAAAAAAAAAAACCTGGCATATGGCCTTTCATAAATTAATCCTGTAGTTCCATGCTATAGACACCCCTGGAGGCAATTGTTTTTTAATGCATTCTACTCATTTTGTGCTAAAATCATATAGTCAATTGACCTTTTATTAAAAGTTTTCAACAGTGTTTCTTCTACAACTTGCAGTTTCAGTGCACTTGCAGACTAGCATGCTCTTTGCTTCACTTTCTATTCAGCAGAGAAATGCTCTGTCAAAAGGGTATGTTCACACAGCGGATTTTGATGCAGTCAAAATCCCCCACGTACTTTACGGCGGAAACCTCCACAGTTGTTCATTTTACATGGTGTGGCTTGAAGTGGCATCCGTCATGACACCGCACCAAGAAGGGTCAAATTTCTTCTTGGTGCTGTCACACAGTCTGTGCCAAAATTCTTCCGGCAAATTTTGGGAGTGAACGGAATGAGTGTTTATGAGCTGCTTGGAAATTACAGATAAGGACTGCAGCTTAGCCAACGGAGCGGCTCTCTGATGGATTCAGTGTGAAGCAGAGAGCCTGCTAGTCTGAAAAAGCTCTGAAACTGAAAGCTGTGGAAGAAAAACTGCTGCAAATGTTTAATAAAGACCAATTGAAAAAATGACTTTTAGCCCAAAATAAGTAAAACACGATAATAAAAACAAAGCCCCCAAAGGTGTCCATAGCTGTTAAGTTCCACTCGGTATATGAATTTATACATTGTGGGAATTAACTGCAAACTAGTGCAGTCAATAGTTTGGAGTAAAAGTGTCAAAAATTGAGCCATATGTATATAGATTGGAAATGGTGAAGACACGAGGCTCACTTATATGGCTTGTACCAATTGCCTACTCCAAATAATGTTAGTCTGCCAAAAGACCTCCCATACACTGTACAAGGTGGGGCATGCTGGCATATGACACATTTCTGCTTTGCGATATTTCAATTGTTCTGCACCAAAAACGATGCAGATCACACTGGTGTCATGGCTTCAGTTATTACAGGAGCCGTGGTGATTATAATGGATCCGTTGTAATGCCTTCTAATAAATCCTGATGCATCTCACTGACTTACAAGCAGTCTATTTTATTTCGATTTTTTTACAAGAAAGATAGAATAACAGAATACAATATCCTGACCACCATAGAGTTGCTGAAATCATCTAAGTTTTTACTACTCCCTATATTAGTGTGGTGAATAAATGTGATATACTGCTGTTGGGAAATCAGCTATTAATTATCAATCCCTCCTCCTGACAGGTCCGCTTTAATTCAAACTTCCTCTTCCTTTACTATTTCCTTTATTCAGCACTAAGCAATATATTGCAGGAAGCATTGTGCTGCTTTCAGTGTGCGCTTGCATTTACTTGAGCACGTTTTCTACTTTTTTATGGTTAGGGTTAACTGGATGACCTGGAAATATATGATATCCTTAAAGTAAAACTATAAATGCCTTCAGTGAGAATCCCAAATGCCCCAAAATTTCCCTAACCACCTGTCACAGACGTACCAAGACATACGGACCTTTCCCGGGACAGGTGGCAAGAGATCTGTGAGACTGGCAACATGTGGTTTGATCTGACATGTTTTCCTTTTGGATCAATGATGTCTGTGTTGTTTCTGGTGCTTGCCACACCTTCTTTCCCTAGGTGTGGCGTTTGTGGTCATGTTACCTTCTCTATTTATTGTTGTTTCTCCACTATGCTTTGCGGTTTAAAGCTTCTATTGGACTTGTGGTTAGCCTGTGTTTGGTTCTCGGCTGAGTTCCTGGTGCTACCAAAACTTTATTGAAGGTAAGTGTTTCCTTTCCCTTTTGTATTTTATTTATAGAAAGCATTTAAATCACTAAAATAGGAGGGTGGCAAGGAAGACTGAAAACTATAAGGGGAAAAAACGAATAAAAGCAGCCAAACTAGAGACTGAGAGAATAATTGCCAAAGAGAGCAAAACTAACTCTAAAATGTTTTTCAATTATATAAATGGTAAAAAGTATAAATCTGAAGGTGTCGGCCCTCTACAGAGTAATGAGGGGGGAGTTGCAGAGAGCGATGAGGAGAAAGCAAAGTTATTACATTTTTTTTTCCTCCACTGTATTCACTGAAGAAAATAAACTGGCAGATGAAATGCAGAATGTAAAAGATAATTCCCCATTAAAAGTGCCCTGTCTGACCCAGGAAGAAGTACAGCGGCGTCTTAAAAAGATTAAAATAGATGAATCGCCAGGACCAGATGGCATATACCCCCGTATCCTAAGAGAATTAAGTAATGTCATAGCCAGACCCTTATTTCTGATATTTAAGCACTCTATACTGACAGGGAGTGTTCCACGGGATTGACTTATAGCAAATGTAGTGCCAATATTCAAAAAGGGTCCAAAAAAGGCCGGTAAGTTTAACATCTGTCGTAGGTAAACTGTTTGAAGGTTTTCTAAGAAATGCTATCTTGGAATACCTCAAGGAAAATAAGCAAATAACGCCATATCAGCATGGCTTTATGAGGGATCGGTCATGTCAAACTAATTTAATCTATGAGGAGGTAAGTTCTAGACTTGACAGCAGCAAATCAATGGATGTCGTATATCTGGACTTCTCCAAAGCACTGTACCGCATAAAAGGTTAGTATATAAAATGAGAATGCTTGGACTAGGAGAAAATGTCTGTATGTGGGTAAGTAACTGGCTCAGTGATAGAAAACAGAGGGTGGTTATTAATGGTACACACTCAGATTGGGTCACGGTCACTAGTGGAGTACCTCAGGGGTCAGTATTGGGCCCTATTCTCTTCAATATATTTATTAATGATCTTGTAGAAGGCTTGCATAGTAAAGTATCCATTTTTGCAGATGACACTAAACTGTGTAAAGGAATTGACACAGCAGAGGACAGTATACTGCTACAGATGGATCTGGATAGATTGGAGGCTTGGGCAGATAAGTGGCAGATGAGGTTTAACACTGCCAAATGTAAGATTATGCACATGGGAAGGAATATTGCAAGTCAACCGTACATACTAAATAGTAAAACACTGGGAATCACTTACATGGAAAAGGACCTAGGAATTTTAGTGAACAGCAAACTAAGCTGTAAAAACCAGTGTCAGGCAGCTGCTGCCAAGGCCATTAAGATAATGGGTTGCATCAAAAGGGGCATAGATGCCCGTGATGAGAACATAGTCAGACCACACATGGAGTACTGTGTACAGTTCTGGGCTCCTGTGAACAAGGCAGACATAGCAGAGCTGAAGAGGGTACAGAGGAGGGCAACTAAAGTAATAACTGGAATGGGGTGACTACAATACCCTGAAAGATTATCAACATTAGGTTTATTCACTTTAGAAAAAAGACGACTGAGGGGAGATCTAATTACTATGTATAAATATATTAGGGGTCAATACAGAGATCTCTCCCATCATCTATTTATCCCCAGGACTGTGACTGTGACAAGAGGGTGTCTAGAGGAAAGAAGGTTTGTACACAAACATAGAAGTACATTGATTCTTTATGGTAAGAGCAGTGAGACTATGGAACTCTCTGCCTGGGGAGGTGGTGATGGTGAGTTCACTAAAAGAGTTCAAGAAGGGCCTCAATGTATTTCTGGAGTGTAATAATATTACAGGCTATAGCTACTAGAGATGGCTTGTTGATCCAGGGAGTTATTCTGATTGCCTGATTGGAGTCGGGAAGGATTTTTTTTCCCCTTAAGTGGGGAAAATTGGCTTATACCTCACTGTTTTTTTTTTTTGCCTTCCTCTGGATCAACTTGCAGGATAACAGGCCGAACTGGATGGACAAATGTTTTTTTCGGCCTTATATACTATGTATGTTACTATATACAGTATATGTGTGTTGCCTTTCCCTGTTGTTTTTCATTAGGCCTGAGGGAGACTCCTGTTCGTTTTTCGTTTCGAGGAATGGGTAGATATAGTCCTGACATTAGTTCCAGGGTCCTAATGGCGAGATAGGATTCTAGGTATCCGGTGTATAAACTTGCCTACCTTTGGGGCCTGTTCATACTAGTAGTCTGTCAGGACTGGAGTTAGGGTTTTCTCTAGGAGGTGTCCATTTTCCTTCCCTAGTTTCCAGGCCTTATTCTGCTGTCTTTGGATATAGCTGACCTCCGCACAACCGTCTCGCAGATCCAGAGACCACAGGCTGCTGGTCCTAGTGGTGGTGGTGGTTACCAGGCCTGTTTCAAGCCTAAAGTTGCCCTCCCGGATAGATTCTCTTGGGGAAGTGAAAATTTAATTTTGTTTAGGGAGGCATGCAAATTGTATTTTAGGCTACGTCCAGACTCACCTGGGGGTGAGAATCAGAGAGTTGGTATGGTTATTTTGTTGCTTAAGGGAGATGCTCAGTCATGGGCTTTTTCTCTGCCTGACCAGATCACAGTCTCTCTAGTTGGTGGATGAATTTTTCAAAGCTCTGGGTCTCATCTATGATGACCCGGATTAGACCTCCCTGGCTGAGACCAAGCTACGTGGCCTTCGTCAGAGAGAGCGTTCTGCTGAGATCTATTGCTCTGAGTTTAGGAGGTGGGCTTACGGATACTGAGTGGAACGATCCGACTCTCCGTAGTCAGTTTTTTTCAGGGATTATCAGAGAGGCTGAAGTTAGCCTTGGCCTTTCATGGGAATCCTGAGTCTCTGGGAGCCGCTATGTCTCTTACAGTATGCATTGATAGACACCTGAAAGAGAGATCTAGGGGCCCCCACTCTCAGGACGTACTATCACATAATGTATCATCTTCTTCTGACACTTTGGGTGATGATACTCCTGGGTTTATATCTGGGGACGAACCCATGCAGTTAGGGGGAGCTACTTCCGGATCCACTTTTAATCATTCTGGTCGTAGGAATGGAGTGTTTTTTTCTGCGGACAGAAAGGACATTTTATCGATGTATGTCCATGCATTCAGACTCAAAAAGAAAAAAAAAATCTGACTCTTGGAGGGGTGGGAGGAGAGTCAGAAAATGTGCTTTTGTCTTTGCCTGGTAGTACCCAATTTCTCCTGACTGCTGAGGTGGTGCTAGAGTCCAAGACTGTAGGGATTGAGGTATTTATCGACAGTGGGGCAGGGGTGAACCTGATTGATGCTCAGTTCGTCCGTATGCACGGGTTGTCTCCAAGTGCATTAGAGAAAAACATTTCCATTTTTGCTAATGATTCTCCCCCTCTAACTCAGAAGTGTTTATCTCAGATGGTGCATGGCATCCAATCAAGAGTGGGAGACTTTCATTAGGAATTCATCTCGTGTTTTATGTTGGAGGGTCTCCCTGCTCGGTTGGTTCTGGGTTTACCATGGTTAAGCAGGCACAATCCAACCATCTATTGGCAAGCTAGACAGATTCTGGATTGGGGTGATTATTGCGTTGACAACTGTCTGAATACATCTTTTTCTGCTTTACCACTAAAACCCTCTTTTATATCTGATTTTGCTGATGTATTTTCTGAAAGTGGATGCCAGGATTTACCCCCGCATCGGGAATATAATTGTCCTATCAACCTTATTCCCGGAGCTAAGTTGTCCAAATCTAGGTTGTATGAGAGAGTATACTACCGAGAGTTTGGCTAAAAGACACATAAGACCTTCCAAATCTCCAGTGGCAGCAGGATTTTTCTTTGTTAAAAAAAAGGACGGAACTCTTAGGCCATGTCTGGATTTCCGTGAGCTCAATCGGATTACTGTCTGTGATCCTTACCCCCTTCCTTTGATTCCTGATGTGTTTAACCAGATTGTTGATGCCAAGGTGTTCTCCAAGTTTGAACCTAAGGGGGACATATAATCTGGTCAGGATCAAAGAAGGGGATGAATGGAAGATGGCTTTTAATACCCAGAGGGTCACTTTGAGAACCTGGTCATGCCTTTGGGGTTGACCAATGCTCCTGCACTTTTCCAGCATTTTGTGAATAACATTCTTCATGACCTGATGGGGAGGTTTGTTGCCGTGTATTTGGATGACATACTAAGTTATTCTCCAGACGTGGAGTCCCATCACGTTAGACAGGTGTTACAGATCCTAAGAGATAATAAATTAAATTGCACGCAAAATTAGAGAAGTGTGTTTTTGCTGTGCACGAGGTGCAATTCTTGGGCTACCTGCTGTCATCTTCAGGTTTTCGAATGGATCTTGATAAAGTCCGTGCTGTATTGGACTGGGATCGACCCTAAAATCTGAAGGCTCTTATGCGGTTTTTGGGGTTCACCAACTATTACCGAAAATGTATTCAGAACTATGTGACAGTGGTGAAACCCTTAACTCACATGAATAGGAAAGGGATGGATGTCTCAGTGTGGTCTAATTTGGCATAGCGAGCCTTTTCTGCGGTTAAGGAGTGCTTCTCTTCTGCCCTTATATTGGTGCAGCCGGATGTATCACAACCTTTCATTGTGGAAGTTGACACGTCCGAGGTGAGGGTAGGAGCAGTTTTATCGCAGAGTAGCAGTTTTTCTCTAAAAAAAACTCTGCCGCAGAGAGAAATTACAATGTGGGTAACAGAGTTGCTGGCCATTAAGTTGGCTTTTGAGGAATTGCAACATTGGTTGGAAGGGGCGATTCATCCGATCACGATGTTCACAGATCACAAAAATCTGGCTTACCTGGAGTTGGCTAAACGACTGAACCCGAGGCAGGCCAGATGGTCTTTGTTTTTCACCAGATTCTATTTAATTGTCACTTATCGACCTGGGGTTAAGAACGTCAAGGCAGATGCCTTATCACGTAGTTTTTCTGGAGGTGGTGATTTTGAAAATCCGAGTTCGATACTGTCGGAGGGAGTGGTGATATCCGCTCTATACCCTGACCTAGAGGTGAAGGTGTTACAGGCTCAGGGAGACGCACAGGTGTCTTGCCTCTCTGGGAAATTGTTTGTTTGATCAGAATTTCGTCATAAGGTGTTTGAGGAACATCACTGTGCGGTTCTTATGGGACACCCCGGGAGTAGATCCACTGCCGACCTCATCTCTCGTAGATTCTGGTGGCCAGGGTTGCGTAAGTGTGGTGAGAACTATGTGTCAGCCTGAAGTATCTGCACACACTAAGGTGATACATACTTGACATTCTGGATCCCTACTTCCGTTGCCCATCCCGTCCAGACCATGGACTCACTTGTCTATAGATTTTATTACTGATCTGCCTAATTTGTCTGGAAATCCAGTTATTCTGGTGGTAGTTGATCGTTTTAGTAAAATGGTGCACTTTATAGCATTGCGTGGCCTACCTAATGCTAAAACACTTGCGCAAGTGTTTGTTGAAAACATTGTGAAACTTCATGGCATTCCCTCTGACGTGGTCTCGAAGTGTGGGACTCAGTTTGTGTCCAGGTTCTGGAGGTGTTCTGTACTCGGCTGGGGTACAACTGTCTTTTTCTTCTGCTTTTCATCCTGAGACAAATGGACAGACGAAGCGCAATAATCAGAGTCTGGAGACTTACTTAAGATGTTTTGTCTCTGAGAACCAGGAGGACTGGTCCTCGTTTTTGTCTTTGGCAGAGTTTGCCATGAACAGTCTAAGACAGGAGTCCACTGGTAAGTGGCCATTTTTTGGGGCATGTGGATTTCACCAGCAATTTGGCAAATTCTCTGTTTCGGATACTTCCGGTATCCCTGAGGAGGAACGTTTTTCGTCATCATTGTCTTCTATATGGCAGAAAATTCTAAATAACTTGATGAATATCAACTTGCAGGATGACAGGCCGACCTGGATGGACAAATGTCTTTTTTCGGCCTTATGTACTATGTTAATATGGGCAACAAGTATAAACGTGTGGTTGACAGGAGACGTATGAATGGTCTGGACCTAAGTGTGGGTAATTTTGTGTGGCTGTCCACAAGAAACATTAAGTTGAAGATTCCTTCTTGGAAGTTGGGTCCCAGGTTTATTGGTCCATATAAGATCACTGCTCAATATTAATCCTGTAGCTTTTCGTCTTAAACTTCCTCAGGCTCTGAAAATTCATAATGTATTTCACAAATCTTTGTTGAAGAGATATGTTGAACCTTTGGAGTCGTCCCCCTTGCCACCCGCTCCTGTCATGGTGGACGGCAGTTTGGAATTCCAGATCGCCAAGATTATTGACTCTCGAGTTCTTCGTAGATCTCTGCAGTATCTTGTTCACTGGACGGGTTATGGACCAGAGGAAAGGATGTGGATACCGGCATCTAACGTGAATAAGAGAGAGAGAAAGTTTTGAGGGTCAGACGGATCTGTTGGAAGGGATTCCACTAGAAAAACTTGAGGCGCCTCGGGTTTGTAGGAGTGGGGTGGAAAGGAAGTAGAGTGCTAGATACTTGAGGCTGCTCGGGGTTTTTCAGGTCGACAAGAGCGTCTGCCTGTAAAGGATATGGGAGTGTGCCAAACTAGGGGGACTGGTGGGTAATGATACCACCCCAGTCTCGTCTGTTCTTGGAGAAACCCTTTTTAGCACCAATAGTGGTAGGTCAGTGTCAAGCTACTCAGGTATATAGTGGATCTTACATCAACTTAGCATTTGTAAAAGAGTATAATAAAAGATGTGTGGATATATATAAAAAAATAAATATATAATATATAGGATATAAAATATATAAAATATTATACACACAGAAAGGAACACTACATTCTGTCTCGTGCCTAAGAGACCGTATTCTGTAGTGTCATACACGACATAGTGTGGTGTAGTAGGGCGAATGGGTTGTATCAAATAGGTAAAATCAGTTTAAAAGGATTTGAGTACATATAATACAAATAATGTAGTATCGTAGGTTTATTTACTCACTTCACGAGGGGGGTGGTTTACCAGGATAAGCATAATACACCTGTAAACCAAACACCCCTCCAGCCTGGATCGCTTCTAGATTTTTAACGGATGAAGGCAGCCAATCACACGGGTGCTTCTCTTCAAAGGTCTTTATTGCAATACATGTAAAAATCTGTCTCAACGCGTTTCGGGACAGGAACGTCCCTTCATCAGGAGCCTGATGAAGGGACGTGCCTGTCTCGTAACGCAAAACCATTATCTAACGTGAATGCCAGTCTTTTGGTGAAAGCCTTTGACAGGTCTCATCCAGATAAGGTTGGTCCTGGGTGCCCGGAGGTCACCCATAGAAGGGGGTACTGTCATGGACATACCGAGACATACAGATTTTCCTGCGACAGGTGGCAAGAGTTCTGTGAGACTGGCAACACTTGGTTTGATCTGACATGTTTTCCTTTTGGATCATATTACATCTGTGTTGTTTCTGGTGCTTGCCTCACCTTCTTTCCCCAGGTGTGGCTATTGTGGTCATTTTAACTTCTCTATTTATTGTTGTTTCTCCCACTATGCTTTGCTGTTTATAGCTTCTGTTGGACTTATGGTTAGCCTGTGTTTGGTTCTCGGCTGAGTTCCTCGTGCTACTAAAGCTTAATTGAAGATAAGTGTTTCCTTTCCCTTTTGTATTTTGTTTATACCGTATATGTGTGTGTGTGTTGCCTTTCCCTGTTGTTTGTCATTAGGCCTGAGGGAGACTCCTGTCCATCCTTCCCTTTGGAGGAACAGGTAGACTCAGTCCTGACATTAGTTCCAGGGTCATATAGGGCGAGATAGTATTCTAGGTATCCTGTGTATGAACTTGCCTACCTTTGGGGCCTGTTCATACTAGTAGTCTGTCAGGACTGGAGTTAGGGTTTTCTCTAGTAGGAGTCCATTTTCCTTCCCTAGTTTCCAGGCCTTATTCTGGTGTCCCCTTTTCCATCCTATGCTCGGTGTGGTGTTTTCCTCCAACACAAGAGCGTGACACCACCATTCCAACCATCATGCATGAATAGTCCACATGAAATGTATGGAAAGATGCTGTAGTTATACATGACACAAAACCTACGATATTAGATCCTGAAAACTCAGAGTATACCATACCCTGGGAAACGAGATTTCGCTAAACCCCAGCATCCACATTTCTCTAAAAACTATGTGTCTCCAGACCTCTCTGGACCTAAACCTCCATCCTTCATTAGACACAGAAACTTTACTTCAACATGCTAGAGAACCAACCCTTTAGCAGATCCCAGTACCCAGAATTCAACACTCTCTAAGAAGCTACACTTCAGCAGACTCATGTTTTCAGCCAGACCAAGAACCTACACTTCAGCAGATCCCAGCTCCCACACTTCCATGACTCTGGAGAACTAAACTAGTGGTGGTATTGTGATAGTAGTACTCACAGTTCATGGTTTCAATCTTCCCTTTGGTGCTCCCTGGGTCATGCATAATGAATGGAGGGCGCACCCGTGCCATTAAGTGCACAAAGAAATATGTGTTTTAACAGTAAATCACAACATTTAACTCAATAACGTTAATGCCCGGGCCCCTCACACACAACGTACTTACCTGGCTCCCCGGCACCTGCGTCGCTTCTGAAGCCCGCACGGCCATCACTGCTTCTCCCCATTTGCGGATAAAAACATCTGGTTTCGGGGAGAGCAGCCAATGGCAGGTGGTGACAGGGACGAGCCTCCCTAGTAACGCAGGTGATATAATGGAGGCTCGTCCCCGTCACTGCCTGTTATTGGCTGCCCCACCATCAGCGCACAGGGAGAAGCAGTGGTGGTCGTGGTCGGTGGGCTTCAGAAGCGACGGGGTGCCGGGGAGCCAGGTAAGTATAATCAGTGTGAGGGGCCCAGGCATATGGGGGAGCATTTCAGGGGTTGGATAATCCTTTTAAATTAACCCTTTAAAGTGTTTCCTCTGGATCTGGGACAATACACCAGACCCCAGCACCCAGACTCTTACAGTACCTGGAAAACTAGACCACCAGAACTCACACTTCACCACACTCTGGAAAACTGGACTTCACCAGACCTCAGCACTCTAACATGCCCTGCAAAACTAAACTAGACTTCACAGACCCCCAGCACCTATACTTCACCAGAAGCCAGGAAAGCAGATTAGACCAGACCCCAGCACCCAGGCTTTTCCAGACTCTGGGAAACTAGATCTCACCAAACCTCAGCACACAGACTTCACCATAATCCCATAATCCAGGAAAGAAGACTTTACTAGTCTCCAGCAAGATAAAGAACAGAAAAGAAAATTTGGAAGTTAATTCAATTCAGACCTATTGGGATCACAATGAATCCCAAAGGAATGGGAAATTGAAAAGTTGGGCGCCGACAGAGGTGGTGTTGGGATAAAACTGGCAAAGGAAAAGAAAAAAAAAAAAAAAGGAGAAAAGAGAAAAAGACTAATAAGGAGAATAGGAAAATATGGGAAGGGAGGTGAGGCAGCTCAAGAAGTGTTTGTACCTACAGACACTTAAAGGATAGTGAACAAGTGTAAGGAGTAATAAACTACAGTGTTGGAGAGTCCACCACTTATAGTTTAGACCCCAAATGGAAGAGAGCGCCAGGCCTTATTAACAGTGTAGTTAGAGTGGGAGTACCGTTGAACCGTGATAATTATCAAGAGCAGGAAAGGAAGCAATGTAGTAAAAACTGGATGATGGGTGCTCCAACGTGGAAGACCCTAAGTATACCCTGCTCCACAGGAAAGACCGTCTGACAGGCCAATTTAGAAGACAATGTGGTTGACAAAGATAGAGACTGATAAAAATGGAATGGAATTCATAAATGATGAAGTAAATATAAATATAAATAAATATATATATATATATATATATATATATACATATACATACATAAAAGAGATAAAATATCAAATAAATAATGATAATAATAGAAGAGGTGAGGAATGCCCAATTCAGGACAAAATCACACTCTTAGAAACACTCACTTCACTGGGGGGGTGGTCACCAGGATAAGCATATGACACCTGTGACTTGAACCCCCCCGGCCAGGATCGTATGTAGAGTCGTAGTGATGAAGGCAGCAGGTAATCCGGTGCTTCTGATCAATCACCTTTATTGTAGAAAATGGCTCGACGCGTTTCGGGGACAATAGATCCCCTTCTTCAGGAGCATTACATAATCAAGTAATGGTAAAACAAACTAAAACTACTTCTAAATTGGCCTGTCAGACGGTCTTTCCTGTGGAGCAGGGTATACTTAGGGTCTTCCACGTTGGAGCACCCATCATCCAGTTTTTACTACATTGCTTCCTTTCCTGCTCTTGATAATTATCACGGTTCAACGGTACTCCCACTCTAACTACACTGTTAATAAGGCCTGGCGCTCTCTTCCATTTGGGGTCTAAACTATAAGTGGTGGACTCTCCAACACTGTAGTTTATTACTCCTTACACTTGTTCACTAGTCTCCAGCACCCAGGCTTCACCAGAAGCTGGAAAACCAGACTTCATCAGGCTCTGGGAAAGTAGACATCATGAAACCAGAGCTCAGAGACTCTGATTTACATCGGAAAACTAGACTTCACCAGACTCTGGGAAACTAGAGTTCACCAGCACCCAGACTTTAAGAGACCACAGGAAACTAGATTTTATCATAATATACACAGACCTCCACAGACCTAAGCACCAAGCTTTTAGCCAGACTTCACAATCCCACCAAGAAACCCATGCATCCAGCCTTTACAAGATCCAGAGACACTTCACTAGATGGAAAGCTAGACTTTACCACACTTAAGCATAGGCTTCACCAGACCCCAGTACTATGACTGTACCAGATTTCAAGAATCAATCGTAGGACACAGACATCACTAGTCCCCTTTAAATTAGACTTCAGCACCCAAAAATTTCCCCAGACCCTGAGAAACTGCACTTCACCAGACCAAAACACAGACCCTTCAGCAGAGCCCAGTACAAAAACTTTATTAGACCTCAAAGAGAGTCTAGACATAACCAGGCCCTAGAACCCAAACATCAACTGCCCCCGATAAACTAGACTTCAGCAGACCCTGGTCACTCATGGCTTAGCAGTACAACCTTTGGCTGATTGCCTTCTCTGACTGCCCATGCTACAAAGTGAGAAAATGTACCAGAACCAGACCTCCAGGAGCCTCCCTACTCCTTTTTCTTAAAGTTTCCTAGACATTTTTGGAGGGTAGGCAACAGTATGTTCTCAGGTGATGGATGTATCATAAGGCTGATATGCTTTCTGCTGTGTATGTGCTTGCGCTGTGGAATATGCAGAAATAATGAACATGATGTTTTTTCCTCTGTGGCCAACAATCTGAACTGATTTTCACAGCTGCATATGAACAGAGTAACAAAAGCCCCATTCACTTGAAGCCGGATTGTGAATGGATTTGATGAGGATTTTATAATCAAATCTGGATGTGGTGGTCCGACTCTCAGCACCCTCAGTGATCAGCTATTTGTTGGTTACGTCTGACTGCACACCATTATTTAATAGCGGCAGAGCAGAGTTGACTTCCCATTGACTTGAATTAATTTATTCCAAATTTTACTGGATTCACACAGAAATGTTCTGTAAATAATCAATATGAAATTTACAAAAATGAAACTGTTAACTGTCCTTAGTAATTCTCTATGTCTCCAGTAGAGGGAGATAGAGACCACAAATTACAATATACTACAGAAAATACTGGAGCATCATCTATGGTGCCATCATCGAGCAATGAGTTGTCACAGACAGGAGCCAGTACTGAGCAGGCCACCTGTGCTCAGCATATTCCAGATATCCTCACCTTGCATGGCTCCTTTAGAATAGGTTTTGCAAGGCCCAGGGGTAATTGGCAGAGATATAAATGTGCATGGTTTCATGAAATTTTCCTTTAATCACTTCATTGCACATTGTCTCATTGTAGTGTGAAACTTTTTTTTTTTTTTAATTTATTGCCTATGGTCGGTCATAGCTGTATAATGCTCTAGTTTTTTTGTTGCTCCTGGCACATTTTAGGTTATAGTTGGTATCTAATATATATATATATATATATATATATATATATACAGTACAGACCAAAAGTTTGGACACACCTTCTCATTCAAAGAAGGCACTGAAGGCATCAAAACTATGAATTAACACATGTGGAATTATATACATAACAAAAAAGTGTGAAACAACTGAAAATATGTCATATTCTAGGTTCTTGAAAGTAGCCACCTTTTGCTTTGATTACTGCTTTGCACACTCTTGGCATTCTCTTGATGAGCTTCGAGAGGTAGTCACCTGAAATGGTCTTCCAACAGTCTTGAAGGAGTTCCCAGAGATGCTTAGCACTTGTTGACCATTTCAGGGGACTACCTCTTGAAGCTCATCAAGAGAATGCCAAGAGTGTGCAAAGCAGTAATCAAAGCAAAAGGTGGCTACTTTGAAGAACCTAGAATATGACATATTTTCAGTTGTTTCACACTTTTTTGTTATGTATATAATTCCACATGTGTTAATTCATAGTTTTGATGCCTTCAGTGTGAATCTACAATTTTCATAGTCATGAAAATAAAGAAAACTCTTTGAATGAGAAGGTGTGTCCAAAATTTTGGTCTGTACTGTATATTGTATAGAATAATACATACGATATACCGTCCAACCGTCCCAAATCTGGTGGGACAGTCCTGAAGCCGCCTGCTCCCCGCTTTACCACTCGTCTTGATACACTATAGAAGTTGATGTATCAATTCACGTAGCCTTCTATAGTGTATCAAGACGAGTAGAGTATAGTATACAAAGCAGTGAACACCGCAGTAGGACTAGATTATCTGCTCTTGCCTCTATAGTATAATGCTGCTGATAGTAGCAATAAAAATATATTACATATTGTAAGATCAAATGGTGCTCAACAGCAAATATATTACAAAAAGGTGTCAATACTGGAGGCGATATAATACAATAACAACACACAGCTCATTTAAAAAAACAGCATTTTTAACACCACAGCTCTACAATATAAATCACTGATCTGATTGCTGCCATTATTAGTAAAACAATAAATGTCCCCTGTTAAGTCCTGATAGTTTTAATCACACACTTTTTTTCTGTTCTATGTTTTAAATAGAATACAATAAAAGATGTAGTTATATATATATATATATATATATATATATATATATAAGTTAGGACCCCCAAAGGGATTTTTTAGTCATTTGAACGCTAGTTATTTTGTAAGTAATTGCCCTGAGGGTCCCAGCAAGGGCCCAACTGTGTTTCCCCAGTAATATGCCCACATTGTGCCCCTAGTAATATGCCCACATTGTGCCCCCCCCCCCAATAATATGCTCACATTGTGCCCTCCAATAATATGCTCACATTGTGCCCCCCAATAATATGCTCACATTGTGCCCCCCAGTAATATGCCCACATTGTGCCCCTCACAGAATGTAAAAAAAAATAAACACCACACACTTACCTTGTTCCTAGCAGCAGCAGGACATGGGCTGCTCTAGTCTGTGAAGGAGGCGGGGCCGAAGCTGACTGCCGGCCGGCCCCACCCCCTGTACAGAGGAGTGGAGACAGCGGGACATACCTCCCCCATACCGGGACAGCAAGACAGCCACTGCAATCCTGGACGGTTGGGAGGTATGCATCTGGGCATGACTGGGGTACATGTGGCCAGGGGCGTAGCTAAAGGCTCATGGGCCCTGGTGCAAGAGTTAGACTTGGGCCCCCCTTCTCTCAGTGCTTTATGTGTCTTCTTATGCAGCACAAGGGTATTTGGGCCCCCTCAGGCTCCTGGGCCCAGTAGCGACTGCTACCTCTGCACCCCCTATAGCTACGCCCCTGCATGTGGCCATAACTACTGTGATGGGCGCACATGCGGGCATAACTACTGTGAGAGGGCACAATGTGGGTTTTGCTACTGTGAAGGGCGCACATGTGGGCATAACTACTGTGACGGGGCACTGGTGGGCATAACTACTATGAAGGGGGGACATATGGGCATAACTACTGTGAGGGGCACAATGTGGTCATTTCCACTGTGAGAGGCACAATGTGGGCATTGCTACTGTGAAGAGGCACATGTGGGCACTACTACTGTGAAGGGGGCACAACTATTGTGAGGGACACAATGTGGGCACAATGTGAGTATTGCTTCAGTGAGGGGCACAGTGTGGGCATAACTACAATCTGGTGGCACAAAGGGAGAATAATTGCTATGTGGGGGTATTAAGGGGACTGGGTGTGATTGGATATGTATAAATATGTTTTGGGTGGAGTTAGAGGCGTGGCCTAGTATAAAAAGTTTTCAGTTGAACACTACGCATGCCACACTTATTGTTCCTCTTTGTGCTTTTCAAATGTTGGGAGGTATGCATACAGGACATTTTTTAGCCCATCCCTAATGCATCTGTAACGCCCCAGAGAGGCATTACCACCTTTGCTCCTCGCTACTATCTCTAATGGGCTAGTGTCATGTCATCTATGTATTTATTTCCAAGTCCTTCACACTGTGCATTCAGAATATTGTTATGTAACTGTTCACGTGTAATGTGCCTGGTTCACCAGCAGGTGGCAGCATAAATGGCAGCGCTACAGGTACAGAGAATGGAGCTTTCCTTTACATTCTAACCCACCTCCGTGGTGTGGTGGGCGTGTCCCACTTGTTGGAGGGAGGGTGGAATTCTAGTTAGAAGTCTGTCTAGAGTACCTCGTGCTAGGGGAAGGAAGCAGGAACATGTCCCTGCTAGACGTGCTATGCCTAGACCAGCTAGAGCACCTTCAGCTCAGCTGGACACAGAGGCCAAAGCCTGAAGCCTCAGAAGCCAGGAGAAGACATTTTTCCCTGGACAAGTCTAGATTCAGACTACAAGAGAGAAGTTGCAGCATCAGAGGAAGCTAAGTTATACAGCTACCTTGTCAGTACAGCAGAGCCAGAGAGCAACAGATGTAGCAGTGAGGAGTTTGCCTGTCACAGTTAATGCTAATGCCTGCTGGAACCAAGATAAAGCCTGAAACTGTTTGGAGAAAAGTTTATTGAAAGTAAAGCTATTATCAACTTCATCACAAGGTCTGGACTCAGTTATTACTTCAGATCCCTTAATTATTCCCCCTATTTTTCTGCTTTCAGAGGGAAACGCCTGGGGTTCCAGCATATCCAGGTAGGAGCACCGTGACATGTGCACAACACCTTAAGGGACATTATAGTCTGCCCTACACCACTCTGGCATTCCTACACCTGGGTACCATCTACCGCAATATCACTATCATTATCATAATTCGAAACCCCCTTTGTGCTCTGTTAAATGAAAACTGGACAGTTGTGTGATTTGGGGGACATAAGTAATGCATATGTGACTACTAGGGCTGCAGTAAACTATTTTAGTAATTGAGTATTCTATCGATTATTTTTGTCCCCCAGTGCCATCAGATCAGCCCCTCTATGTCCCCCAGTGCCATCAAATCAGCCCCTCCATGTCCCCCAGTGCCATCAGATCAGCCCCTCCATGTCCCCCACTCCCATCTGCCCCTCCATGCCATTCATTGCTGGCTGTCCCCCTTCAGTGCCATGTCCCCAGCGCCAGTGAAATAAAATACTTACCTTTCCTGTAGGGGCGCCGCTTCACAGCTCCTTCCTCTTCTTCTCCGCACGCTGCACTGGATCCTGATGTCACACAGTGTCGGGCCATAGTGCGTGCTTACGTGTACCATGACCTGACGATGTGTCAGGGTCCATTGCAGCGCGGTACAGGCCAGCGGGTGACCACGGAGCGGAAAGTAATAGCAAGCGCTTCACTCCCACACCGTGATCACATGACTCAAACGAATCCTCGATGCAAAAAATTTCCATCAATTATTTTTTGTGTCTAATTACTCGATTTAATCGAGTAATCATTTCAGCCCTAGTAACTACATAACTAAAGTATGGGCATTGTTATAGCACAGCTTTGAGGACATTAATTAGGCCCTGGGCTATTACTATACACTTGCAAAGCCTTGCATCATGATGCCAAGGTTCATAATGGCCGCTTTCCTTTATTGCCACCACAAACAACATTGAGTGAAAGGGAATGTATCATCAGAAGGTGATCTACTATTTACCAGTATCTACAAATACAAAACTTCCTCAACAGTATATTTAAATCCCCACAGGTCTCTATTCCAACCTCATTCGAGAAATTGTGCAAACTTTAGGATTCGACCAAGGGACTCATTTCAGAGATCTATGTTATTCTCTCCTACCTCCTCCGCCCATGTCCGACACTCGTATATGACTAAATGGGATACAATCTTGGACCATGCAATCTCCCCCGAAGAATGGAAACTGATTTGGAGGAGAGCCGTCTTGACTTCTACTTGTGTCTCCCACAGGGAGATATTGATGTTTTGGTACAGTACCCCACAACTGTGGAGGCATCTCAACCCCAATGTCTTGGATAGGCGCTGGAGGTGTGGAACAGGAGTACGATCCATTATACATATTTTTTGGGAATACTCATTGATATGTCCTTTTTGGAGAATGGTTTAGGGTATCCTCTTCCAACTCCTGGACATTAGGTTTTAGATCTTTTCTTTTACCTACTGAACATGCCTCCCATACCTCAGAGAAAATGCTCTTTAGCATTGATATTACATATTTTTACAGCCGCTACATGCCTTGTTCCCAGCTTTTAGAAGAGGACTGTAGCACCCACACAACTTGATCTCATCACTAAGGTTATGGACATTAGAAGATCTCACGGCCATTATGAATAACCAGGTTGAGCAGTTTGATCGCGTTTGGCAATTATGGGATAATTATTCTTGTACACGCCTTTAGAGGTTATACTATCCCATCCCCCCTGTTTGTCCTCCCTCTTGTGTCAAGTCCTGTTGTAGTCCACCTTTTTTTCACTTGCGTGCTTACTTTTCACTCATTTTTTCTTCTTGTCACGGTCTCTAACGTGACAGGTGTCAGAAGATCTAAGAGACTGACTGCACGTGATGTCATCTGACAGCCTCTTTGTTTTCAGTGTTGTTGCTGGTAATGACCACACCTCTTGTCTCAGGTGTAGCCAGGGGCGTAGCTAAACGCTCATGGGCCCTGTGTCACCACCAGACATCTGAGAAGCTCTGACAGATGCCTTTTAGAACCTCCTCCTTGAGCTTCCTTTTGTTTTGCTTTCATTTTCTCATCTTGTTAGCCTCTCTCAGCTGTCATGTAGTTGCACTGATTGCATACCTTTAAATCCCTTCCCAGACTGCTTCACTTTGCAGTTTATATTCCTTCCTGGAGTGTGTGCATGCTGATCCTACTTCTGAGTCTTCTACAGATAAGTTTTGTTCATTCATTTGTGTTTTTCTGTTTGCTGGATCCCAGGTGACCCTGACTCCCTCCGTATCAAGTGTAGGGAGCCGGTGGCCGTGTCCCCTCACTATTATAGGGTGTTCAGGTGTTATATAGTCGAGGTACGAGGATATGCAATCATCTACCATTGGGATTTTCGCATAGGCTGAGCAGTCAGGGAGAGAGCCAGGTCTGATGCAGGGCTCTCCCTTTTGTTCCTTAGTTTTGGATCCAGTGAGTCGGATATTCATTTTGTGTCTTCTAGTTTCCTGTACACCTTCCGTGACACCCTGATGCAAGAGTTCAGCTTGGGCCCCCCTTCCATCAGTGCTTTGTGTCTTGGGGCAGTGAAGGACATAGCCTTCGTGCTGCCTGAGGCAAACATTGAAATGCCACCCCCTCATGCCAAATTCTTGACCTAACTCTTTCCTCCAGCCAGAGGTGTAACTTGACCAGCATGCACTGTTTATAATACTGGTGTTTTCTTATGTTGAACAGGGGTCTTTGGGCCCCCTCAGGCTCCTGGGCCTTGTAGCGACTGCTACCTCTGCACCCCCTATCGCTACTCCCCTGGGTGTAGCTTAGTGGTCATTCCAACTTCTCTATTTAGTCTGGCTTCACCCATCATGCTATGCGGTTGATAGCTTCAGTTTGGTCTTGAAAGTGCTGGTGTGTGTTCCTTTACTGAGTTCCTGCTCATCCATTTACTTCAGAAGTTAAGCCCATATGACTGCTGTAAAGCATGCTGACCTCTGCTCATTCATCAGCATCAGACAATCGGTGGCACATTTACACAGGGCAATTAAAGGGAACGAGTGTTACTAGAAAGGCTGTTTCCCAATAATTGCCCTCGCCAATGGCAAATGTAAAAGGACCTTGCCTCCACTGTGGATATCTTGACAAAGATTCTACCAGGAAAAAGGATCAGGAATTAGAAATTAGACTGTGTATGGAATGTATATAATATCCATTAGGAATACAATAGTAATGCATTTCTATGTAGGGGGTATGGACTGATATAGATTTTGGTTAAAAGCAGCTGATCTACAAGACTGACCAGAGACGTAGCTACCAGAGATGTAGAGGTAGCAGTTGAACCTAGGCCCTAGTGCTTGAGAGGGGCCCGAAGGCCCTCTGCCACCTAAGAGAAGACCATATTACAAATGGCACAAGGTAGACTTTGTATGAGGCCCAGGAGCTTCATGTTTCACTCCTGTATGTAGTCAACAAAGTGACGTAGTCATCAATTGATGTCATTCAACCATTGTAGAGGGGTATCGACTGACATAGATTTTGATTAGGTTTTGGTTAAAAGCAGGCGTTATATAGAGAAATGAAGCGGGCCACAGCCGAAGAGAAGTGCGGCTTGACTTAGGGGGAAGTTAGAAAGCAAGAAATGGTTAAAGTGTTCAGGTTAAGGTTCAGTGTTTGATTGGCTGTAAGGGGGGTGGGTCAGTTGTAGGGTTTGGCTGGCTATATATAAACTAGTGTGGGAGGGATGTGTCTGTTCAGTGCAGTGGGTACCTGGAGAGTTGTACAGCATTGCCTCCTTGGATCAGTTATTGGCAGCAGTTAGGGCAGCAGCTGGGCAGCATGGGACCGATTGGCTGCAGAGGTTCTTACAGATAGCGGTGGGAGAGCCTGCGGTGTCGCAAGTAACCCCGATGGGCAGGATTAGCGCCAGGAGGTGCAATCCTCCTGAGCGTTTGAGCCCAGAGGTAACCCCCAGGGTTCGAAGGCGCTTAAGGAGCCCCAGCAGGCGGGGACTGGTTGGCGAAGGGGACTGGTTGCGTTTCCGCTGCAGTGGAAGGAATCCAGGTGTGCGTGGCGAGATCACGGGAAGGGGAAGAGTATCCACCCGTCACGCTTCCCCTTGTCGCGGAGTGGGGGGGGGGGGAGTAGGAGGACAGCGTTCTCCTTGCAGGATGACCACTGCAAGACGGAAGCCATGCGTCTTGGTGTAGAAGCAGCCCCTCTAGTGGCCGGAGGGGGCCTTGCAGGCAGGAATGCGGCAGGAAGAAATAATGTATAGATAAAACGAAAGAGACAGGAGGCAGCGCCTCGTGTGTAAAACCGTATGATATTTTTTTTAAAACACCAATGCACTGATTGCGCTTACTGTATCGGGTTGTGATGAGTCACAACTCCTTTGAATCACTTATGCTGGTAAAAGGCCCGTCCAGCTTGCTGGGGTGACTGCTGCTGCTGCCCAGGTTCTTACCCGTAGCCGTGGGGTACGGTGTCCGGGTATAGGTAATGGTAGATAGAGGTAAAAAAAAGTGAACCTTATATAAAGCGGCGCTGCTGCAGAAGACAAGACTCAGGTAGGTAAAATAAAGTGGGTCTTTATTTGTATAAGTCTACGCGTTTCAGGGGCGGACTGCCCCCTTCATCAGGACAATAGGTCTGTACATTATGGGTTTGATTACTGTGCCTTTTATTGTGTTTTTTGCCGCAATAGTTTGGGATTCTGTGGGCGTGTGCGGGGGCGTGGGGAGGACGGGGGCGTGCACGCACGTGTTTAGTTGCTGTTGCTATGACGCTCCCGGCCGGCATGTTGTTATCTGGGCAGGCCTTGCTTACGTAATAGTAAATAAATGGTGGTTGGCTCATTACCTGGTGGCTATGACGGGTGCTGCTAGCTCAAAATCGGGTGCCCGACCCAATAGTAAAATAATAGAGAAAAGAGGGGAGTGAGCACTCACAACACCTGGACCATAGGGTGCAATATTAATATTTATTCAGATAGGACCTGCCAAGTCCAATAAAATATTGTAATAATATAAAATGAGACAATCACAAATCACATACACTAAAATATAAAATGGTACCAGTAAACTGAGGTGCAAACCTTATTAGTACATCCTATACAGGAATAGCATGCAGTGGCAACAGTTATGTTAATTGTACCACGATCTGCAGTCCATATTATTGTCTAGTTCCTGAAAATAGAAGATCGCAAACAATGTAGGCACTAATTTTTGGGGCTCATAAACGTGAGGGGTACAAACAGGTGTATATATATATATATATATATATATATATATATATATATATAAAACGTCTGGGCTGGGCGTCCCACATATGCATGAGGGCATAAACTAAAGATAAAAATAAGGAAAATAAAATAAATATAAATGAATATAAATAAATAAAAATAAATAATAAAAATAAATATAATAAAATAAAATAGAATAATAAAAATAAAAAATATATACTCGTAGTAATAAAAGTGATGATAATAGATAGAGATAATCAGTGATAGGAGACGAAAATTAAGAAGCAGAAAGAAAGAAATAGAATGAAGTTGTAAAGGAGATGCCATATATAGAAATGTCACTCTGAGGGTCTTATCAGGGGTTTTCGGCCTAGATATATCTTGAGGTAAAGGGATATATATTGGATCTGGCTGGGATCTATATCAAAGATAAATTTTCAGAGGAGTTGATAATGTGGATGGCCGTGTATAAGGGTCTTAGCAATGGGGGGGGTCTCAAGGGATTAAGGTGGGCTAGAGGTTTGTGTCTCAAAGTTGTAAATTATAAGAGGGATTTACCTCTGAAAACTACAAGAGGAGAGGGGGGGGAGTGAAGGGGTTAAGAGCAAATTTATTGGTTAAAACATATACTATAATGGTCAATATTAGTGCACACACCTATATGTGCAGAACATATAGCGAGCTGTACGTGTGGGCGCACGCGTGTATGTGGGGTATATGTGAGGTATTCGGAATTACAGGATGGTTTCACTGATCTCATTTAATCCAAAGGGGGTTAAAGTGTCCAGTTGGAATATCCAAAAGACTTCCCTTCTCTGCAGACTGGTGAACCTATTGTAGGGATTCATAGGTATGTAATAGTCGATAGGTGTGATTTTTATCGCATGTTTGTCTTTTTCTGCTGTGGTCATACAGTGTCTGGAGATGCTATGTTTCACTATATATGGCATCTCCTTTACAACTTTTAAATCTATATATGTCATCCATTATTCGCTCACACTATACTTCCACTTCATTCTATTTATTTCTTTCTGCTTCTTAATTTTCATCTCCTATCACTGATTATCTCTATCTATTATCATCACTTTTATTATTACTACGAGTATATATATATATATATATATTTTTTTTTTATTATTCTATTTTATTTTATTATATTTACTTTTATTATTTATTTTTATTTATTTATATTTTTTTTCCTTTATTTTTATTTTCATCTTTAGTTTATGCCCTCATGCAAATGTGGGACGCCCAGCCCAGACGTTTTATATATATATATATATATACACACCTGTTTGTACCCCTCACGTTTATGAGCCCCAAAAAATCCCAATATACATTCATACATATGTTATGGCATATAATAATTTTATCTGAGTCTAGTGCATCAATCCACCCCAGCCCTGAAACAGAACTCGAGCGACACCATTTACTCTGGAAAAACGATAGGACGCAAATACAGCACGAACAATCATTGTATGCGATCGAGACCCGAAGCACTTAAAGTCAACTCCGCCCAGGCCACACCCATCATTGGAACAGACACATCAACAGAGCGAGCGCCGTAACCGCCCACAAACATCGGAGCACAAGGATTACCACCCCGCCCACACAGCACGTCAGCAAGGCCCGCCCAGGATACGCCAGCAAATCCAGCCCAGATAACAACAAGCCGGCCGGGAGCGTCACAGCACCAACCTGCCCACACAGCACGTAAGCAAGGCCCGCCCGCGATACGCCGGCAAGGCCTGCCCAGATAACAACATGCCGGCCAGGAGCGTCATAGCAACAGCAACTAAACCGTGCGTGCACGTCCCCGCCCTCCCCACGCCCCCGCAGACGCCCACAGAATCCCGAACTATTGCGCCAAAAAACACAATAAAAGGCACAGTAATCAAACCCATAATGTACAGACCTATTGTCCTGATGAAGGGGGCAGTCCGCCCCTGAAACGCATAGACTTATACAAATATAAGACCCACTTTATTTTACCTAGTCTTGTCTTCTGCAGCATCGCCGCTTTATATAAGGTTCACTTTTTTTACCTCTATCTACCAGGAAGAAATAATGTTGCGCTGCGGCCTCGTTCAGGAGGTCAGCAGCTTGCCAGTGAGATTAACACAGGGGGAGCAGGTTAAGTCACGCCCAATGGTCAGTTACCGACAATTGATGCAGGAAGGTGTGGTGTGACAGCTCCTGACAGTGGTGTCAGGGAGTTGGAGGGCCTTGGGATGGACACACCTGAAAATGAAAGCGGATCAGGAGGTCAGTGGCCATCTTGCGGTGGTCAGGCATCTACTTCAGCTTCACGGAGTCACCCCACTCCTTGGGAGCCTAGAGGTGGGTCGCCAGCGGTCCAGTTGGTGGAAGTAGTCTTGGAGTGTGGCGGACAGAGCATATGGCTTGGATGCAACCAAAGTCTGTCCTTCAACAGGAACACCAGCTGGGATGTTGCAAGGAGGATCTTTACGGCGGTCTACGGCTGCTGGGAGTACATCCCACGAAAAGCCAGGTGAGAGGATATCAGGTCAGGCGGTTGTTGTGGGGGGAGGGAGTTCTGGCGGTCAGAGGGGCGTTAGTGGGTAGGAGGGCTTGGCACGGGAATTGTTAACGGGCATGTTGACGCTGTTGTTGCGTTTAGGATCAAGTGCAGCAGGGTACCCAGCGGCTGTTTGGGCCCCTAATATGGCGGCGGAGGCTGGGGAGGGGGTTAACTCGCTGGGTCTGGTAAGTGCGTCCATGGCGGGCGCCGTTGAGGTACAGAGTTCATCGGTCGAGGGGGTGCCGGCTAGTGGTGGAGGGAAAAGGGTCAGCCGGGGAAGAGGACAGGCTTGTTGACGTGGCAAGGGGAGAAGTGTATGTTTGCTCTGAGGGCCCTTTAGGGGCGCACTTGAAGCCGGAGGTCAAGGAGAAGATTTGGAGGGACGAATATATGGAGATATTTTCATTGCTTCTGTTAGAGAAGTTCCATCTGGATAGGGTTAAGCCGGATGAGAGTAAAAAGATGGAAGAGGAGAAGCTGCAGTATAGGCTTATTCCGTGTACGTTTATAAATTGGTTGCAGGCATTTGCTATTTTAGCAAGCGTGGTCGGTGAAAAAGAGCCAGGGCACTGTTCGGCTTTATTTTGTTATATGGACGCCATCAGGGAGGCTTATCATGTATATGGGGGTGTTGCCTGGCTTAGATATGATAAACAGATTCGGCAAAGAAAGGTGGTTAGGCCTAATATTAGGTGGGACCACAAAGACATCAGTTTGTTAATGCGTTTGATGGCGGCACCAAGAGGGGGGCTCATTACTTTTGTGGGGTGGCCGGGGATCCCTCGGCAACAGAATCAGGTAGTGGGAGCAGGAAGGGCTGTTGTTGGCAATTCAATGAAGGGTACTGTAAGTTTCTTTCAGATTGCCGATACAAACATGAGTGCTCAGGCTGTGGTGGCGCCCACAGGTTGTCACATTGTTTTAAGCGGGGAAAAGGGAGGGGACATGAGACTTCACAGAACTGGGGTGGCCAAGGTAAGGTTGGAGATGGAGCCATTTTTAAAGGAGGTATCCAAATAGGGTGGCAGCGGAGCTATTATTGGTGGGTTTTAGGGACGGTTTTAAGATTCCTTGTAACTCGGAAGGCTCTGGGGATGTTGGTCGCAATTTGATTTCTGCATTACAGAGGCCGGGGGTCGTTTCGTAGAAGATTTTTAAAGAAGTACAGGCGGGACTTGTTTTGGGCCCATCTAGGGAGTGTCCGTTGCCGGGTTTGAGGGTTTCGCCGTTGGGGCTAGTGCCGAAGAAGGAGCAGAATAAATTTCGACTCATTCATCACCTTTCGTTTCTGGTAGGGAGTTCAGTTAATGAGGGCATTGATAGGGATTTATGTTCTGTATCATATAAGTGATGTGGCAGTTAGGTGGGTGTGTAGTTTTGGATACGGAACTCTGTTGGCAAAAACAGATATCGAAGCGGCTTTTAATTTATTGCCAATTCATTCAGTTTCCATTTGTTTGGTTTTAAATGGGATGGTTGGTTTTATGTAGATTGTTGTTTGCCAATGGGGTGTGCGATTTCGTGTTCGCTGTTTCAGAAGTTTAGCTCCTTTATTGAATGGGTAGTGAAACAGGAGGCCGGTTGGAATTCGGTGTTGCATTACCTTGATGATTTCTTGTTTCTGGGGCCAGCGGGGTCTCGAGTATGTTCGGTTTTGCTGCATATGATGGATCGGGTGGCGGACAACTTCGGGGTTCCTTTGGCCTTGGAGAAGACCTAGGGGCCGTCAACGTCGGTTACATTTTTGGGGATAGTGATAGACAGTGTTGCAATGTAGATTGCCAGAGCAGAAGGTAGCAGATTTGCGTGCTGAGGTGGCTTTTTTGCACAAGGTTAAGAAGGTGCAGCTACGGCGAGTGCAGTCAGTGTTAGGTAAGTTCAATTTTGTCTACGACATTTTGCCAATGGGGCATGTTTTTTTGTCATCGGTTGGCCATGGCAGCAGCAGGGGTGGAGTCCCCATTAAATTTTTTGAGACTGTCGGCTGAAGTGCAGGCGGATTTGGAAATGTGGGATTGTTTTCTACAGGAATTTAATGGCCGTTCGGTGTGGATGGAGGCGCCCATTGCTAACGTTGGAGCTTTATACGGACGCTTTGGGTTCCTGCGGTTATGGCACTTTTTGTCAAGGGCAATGGAGCGCAGGTCCTTGGCCGGAGGAGTGGCGTTCGGCAGGTTTTCTAATTAGCTTTGTTGGAACAGTTTCCGACGTAGCTACCAGAGGTGTAGAGGTAGCAGTTGAACCTAGGCCCTAGTGCTTGAGATGGGCCCGAAGGCCCTCTGCTACATAAGAGAAGACCACATTACAAATGACAGACAGTAGACTTTGTAGTAGGCCCAGGAGCTTCATGTTTCACTCCTGAATGTATTCAACAAAGTGATGTAGTCATCGATTGATGTCATTAAACCACGCCGCCTTCAGTTCACTCTTATCTGTTTGCTGTTTATCTTGGAATAGTCCGGTTAAAACAGGTCAAACTTCTTCTAAAAAAGCTGACACCTCCTAGCCCTTAAAAATAACTCATCAGCGGTAGCCTTTCTTGCACGCACACAACCAATACAGTTAGACAAGGGAAAGGATTATGTCAGCAGAGAAAAGAGAGTCCACACATAACCAGGGTTTTGGAGTCAAGAAGTCAGATACTGATTCCTGTTTCTCCGCCCTCAGGCTTTGACTCCAACATAAATGGCTGGTGTATAATGATTAGTAACAGATTTACTGTAGTAAAATGGTTGCATCAGGCTTTCCATCAGCATCATGTAAAGAAGCTACTTTATAGAATATAAAATATATTTATTAGAATATATTTTCTGAACAAATTTTTTTTCCAGATTGTAAATATACAATGCACTATGCAATCATGATACGGAGGCATAGCAAGCAAAATGTATGCAGAAACATAACAGGGCACATTTATTAAAGCTTTTACTCCACAAAAGTGCAAAAAAAATGTCAAGTTTTGAGGCATGTTATATTCGTACAATAATTTGCAACTTTTTACACTCCTGGCAATTTTTTTTTAGAAAATGGGAGGGGCTTATCAGGATTGGTCCAACCTCCCAGAACCCAAAAGGTTTCCTATGATTTACGCCAGGAATTGGAGTAAGTTATATCTGAAAATTACTAGGTCTCTTGCACATTAATACATTTAGTATATCTGCCCCAATATACACAAATTGACAAAATAAATACTGCATCCAGATAGAAATTTCAGATTGCTGCGAAACTCAGCAAGCAGTTATGTCTCGTCAGGATATTTTAATGATTGCAACTGTGGTCTGAGTAGACACTGGGTCTTGCCACAAGAGGGCGTAAAGGTGCTTCCCCCACAGCCCTATAAAAAGGCTCTCAGTGGCTACTTTTGGTGAGTGTATCTCTTTGTGAGACCTTGTTGACTGCTAGAGAGGGGGTGCATCATTAGACTGTTAGGAGCAGTGGTTACATGAGGGCACACACACACAGCGAACAGGTTCTGGACCGCCCAGACAGAACACCAACAGAGAGGATGGTTTGATCCACTGATAAGCACGAGTAGCTCCCACAGTTTTGTTGTCCACCATCCAGATACAGGTGGCACCTTCATTACTCACTGCAGTCTCTGCCCAGACTGTTTCCAGGAACTTAGCAGAAGAAGATTTGGTGTCATGGGGAGCATTCTGTGTCCTGCTATTGACAGCCAGCTGCCGTCACCTTCATTTGCAGCGGTGTCATGAACAAGAAGCCTGGACTGCTACTGCAGAACATCCTGTGGACCCATATGCTCCTCTCATGGCTGAGCTTCCAATTGGTATTTTTCAGCAGGATAATGCTTTCCCACACACACCAAGGGTTTCCCAGGAATGTCTCCTGCCAAGTCACCAGATTTATCACCAATCAAGCATTTATGGGACCAGCTGGGATGCCAGCTTCAGCAACCTACGAGTGTCCAGGATCTACAGGCCCAGCTGTAACATCTGTGGGTAAATGTGCTGCAAGATACTAAACTGAACCTGTATGCCTCCATGCCCAACTGTGTCTCATCTTGTATCCAGGCTAGAGGCCATATCTCATCTTGTATCCAGGCTAGAGGCTGTATCTCATCTTGTATTCAGGCAACGGGCCATATCTCATTGTGTATCCATGCTAGAGGCCATATCTCATCTTGTTTCCAGGCCATAGCTCATCTTGTATCCGGGCAAGAGACTGTATTTCATCTTGTATCCAGGGTAGAGGCCGTATTTCATCTAGTATGCAGGCTAAATGCCGTATCTCATCTTATTTCCAGGCTAGAGGACGTATCACATCTTGTATCCAGGCTAGAAGCCCTATCTCATCTTGGATCCAAACAAGAGAACGTATCTCCTCTTGTATTCAGGCTAGAGGTCGTATCTCATCTTATATCCATGCTAGAGGACGTATCTCATCTTGCAGTGGCGTAACTAGAAATAACCAGGCCTCACAGCAAATTTATGAACGGGGACGCCCTAGTAACTTCTTCGTGCAAACCCCACTTCTGTGGCTAGTCAAGATCACTCTCTCAGACGAGGCCCGGCAGCTGCTCCTTCGGTTTCCTACAGTGTCTCTGTATATAATGTAATTTTATAGTATTGTTGAGGGGGCCCTGACAAAAATATCTTTCAGTCCTCCTTCTGGGTGGGCCCTTCAGAGTTTGGGCCCCAAAGCAGTCACTTGCCCTATAGCTACGGCCCTGTCATCTTGTATCCAGGCTAGAGGTCATATCCCATCTTGTATCCAGGCTAGAGGCTGTATCTCATCTTGTATCCAGGCTAGAGGTTGTATCTCATCTTGTATCCAGGCTAGATGCCAAATCTCACCTTGCATCTCCGGCAAGCTGTTCCTATTGACTATAATGGGGACCAGCGGCGATCCAGCCACAAACCAGCAAACATGCTTAGAATTGATTGGATAAAAACCTGTCCCGCCAGCTCTCTGAGAAGGTCTGGCAGACGTTCTTCTGTACCTCTTGCATGATGTTCTTTGTTTTGGTTTCACTTTGTCATCTCCTTTCCTTCTCCCAGCTGTCACCTATTCACACTAATTGCCTCCCTTTATATTCCCTCCCATACTGCCTCACTTTGCGGTTTATACTACTTCCTAGATTGAAGTGATCACTGCTGGAGACTTCTGTTACTGCTTGTTCAGATAAGTCCTTTCTTGTATTGTGTTTCTTTGCTGGCTTGATTCTAGGTGACCCTGACTCCCTCCGTATTAAGTGCAGGGAGCCGGTGGTTGTGTCCCCTCACTCTTATAGAGTTTTCAGGTGTCACACAGTCTAGGTACAAGGGCATGCAATAGTCTACCTCTGAGACCCTTGTATGTGCTTAGCAGTCAGGGTGAGCTCTTAGGGTTTTACAGGGGTCACCTTTATGCTCCTTAGTTTGGGATCAAGCCAGTCGGATGTTTATCCATAACTTCCAGATATCTGCAATATCATCCGTAACAAAACCACTGCTCCATATTTCCCGGGTTGCAGCCGGAACTTCGCCGGTCCCCATTATAGTGAATGGGGACGGATGGCGATGCGGTAGCTTCCAGCACTGCCAGAATTTAGAGATCCGTTAGGCTGTTCCCAGGTGTAGGAGACTGCCGGACCCAAAAGCACTAGTGTGAAACTAGCCTCCGTAAAATCCTCCTTCATCGATGACTTGAAATCTGATCTAATTATCCCGATTTTATTATTATTGTTATTTTTTTATAAATAGGGGGCTTAGCTTAATAGAACATATTATATATCTGTATGATTAAAATTTTCAAACTTTCCTACATTTTTATTAAATTAAATATGAAACAAGTCCTTCATTTAATAAATCAACTATAAAAAAAAAGAAAACCAGAGAAAAGGGTTTTGGGAAAAGTAGGGTGGGCTTCCAATAGTCCATATCTGCCATTAGGACTGGTCTGCACTTGCTGTATGTGCACAAGAAAGAGTGCACATGGAGCACACATGCATTGGTTTGACAGCGAAACCTTGGACATTGCATGCTGTCAGTAAAACTCCAGTGCCTGGTAGGAAGGCACCTGGTATAGTACAGGACTGTACATCCTGAGTTAGTGTTCAGACGAGCAGGTTTTGTTTTCTGTTTGTTATTGCCTAAAATGTAAAAGGCTGTGTGTTGGTTGCCTCTGGGCATTAAAAATAAAAATACAGGCAAGCCATGATTGGGCTTTTTTCCACTGTGTTACTGTTGTAAAGCCCACTGTGCCTACCTCTCCTGATGCTGATCCTCACAATATCTACTGTATTTTCTGCTCCATAAGACGCACCTAGGATTTAGAGGAATAAAATAAGAACAAAAAAACTCAGCTCAGACCCTGCTTTCCTAATTAGACCCCAGATCAGACCCCATTCCTCATAAGATTTCATATCAGACCCTCATCAGACATAAAATAAATAAAATAACTTACCTCTTCTGCTCCAGACAGCACTGCCACTCCCTAGATCCAGTGGCTCTTCCTGCACTTACTGCCCCCTGGTCTTCTCCAGGCGTTTTGCTGCACTGTGACCTGACGTTGCACAGCCTCAGGTCAAGTGCGTGCATTATGTCCTGACACTGTATGCAGTCAGGACAGTGCAGCGAGGTTCCCGCAGAAGATCAGGGAGTGGTGAGCACAACCAACACCAGGAGCACTGTATTCACCACTCCCCGGTCCTACTGTATACTAGTAGGACTCCGGAGTATTCACTCCATAAGACGCCCTGGGGGGGAAATTATGGAGCGAAAAATACAATATATACCGTAGTTACTTAAGAAGCACTCCATCATTTTTTATATATATATATATATATATATATATATACACACATACACAGTGTCGGACTGGGGTACCTAGGGCCCACCAGTAAAACTTATTTTGGGGGCCCACCATACAAATACATCCAAATATAATAATGAATTTAACAAGTTTTTTATATGAACATAGGCTGGTTAAGGTGCTGTACATTGAATATATGTATGTAGTACAGTAGGTCTACTGTGTTATGTGCCACTTGTGCAGCGGGTGGGAGACTAGGGGCCCACTAGGGGATTCCCCTGTACCCCTGTGGGCCAGTCCGAGCCTGTATGTAGAATGCTAGCTCAAAACAATATGATAGTGTAATTTGTTTGATTCCAGCACAGCTGCATTTATACATTTTGAAGGTACACTGCCCATCCCCCCAAAAAGTCGCCACCAAAAATATTTTGTTGGACCGCCTTTAGCTTTGATTACGGCACGCATTCTCTTTGGCATGGTTTCGATAAGCTTCTGCAATGTCACAAGATTTATTTCCATCCAGTGTTGCATTCATTTTTCACCAAGATCTTGCATTGATGATGGTAGAGTCTGACTGCTGCGCAAAGCCTTCTCCAGCACATCCCAAAGATTCTCAATAGGGTTAAGGTCTGGACACTGTGGTGGCCAATCCACTTTGTGAAAATGATGTCTCATGCTCCCTGAACCACTCTTTCACAATTTGAGCCTCATGAATCCTGGCATTGTCATCTTAGAATATGCCCGTGCCATCAGGGAAGAACAAATCCATTGATGAATAACCTGGTCATTCAGTATGTTCAGGTAGTCAGCTGACCTCATTCTTGGAGCACATACTGTTGCTGAATCTAGACCTGACCAACTGCAGCAACCCCAGATCATAGCACTGCCCCCGCAGGCTTGTACAGTAGGCACTAGGCATGATGGATGCATCACTTCATCTGCCTCTTCTTACCCTGATGCGCCCATCACTCTGGAACAGGGTAAACCTGAACGTGTCAGACCACATGACCTTCTTATACTACTCCAGAGTCTAATCTTTATGCTCCTTAGCAAATTGAAGCCTTTTTTCTGGTTTGCCTCACTGATTAGTGGTTTTCTTACAGCTACACAGCTGTTCAGTCCCAATCCCTTGAGTTCCCTTCATATTGTGCGTGTGGAAATGCTCTTACTTTCACTATTAAACATAGCCCTGAGTTCTACTGTTGTTTTCCTTCAATTTGATTTCACCAAATGTTTAAGTGATCACCGATTTTTTTTCCTGTCACACTTCTTCCTCGAATACGATGGGTCCCCCACTATCCTTCCAGTTTTTAATATTGCGTTGGACAGTTCTTAACCCAATTTTAGTAGTTTCTGCAATCTCCTTTTCTCTGCTTGATGCATGCCAATGATTTGACCCTTCTCAAACAGACTAACATCTTTTCTACGACCACGAGATGTGTCTTCAACATGGTTGTTTAAGAAATGAGAAGCAACTCATTGCACCAGTTGGGGTTACACAATTTGTTGCTAGCTGAAAGATAATCGCCCATGCAGTAATTATCCAATAGGAGGCTCATAACTATTTGCTTAGTTAAATCCAGGTGGCGACCTTTTTTGGGGACAGGCAGTGTATAATTTCCCCATGATTCCCCCTGACTCCTGATTGTATAAGCTAACAGGGTGCAACCTATCACAAGTAGAAGGCAGGGGAGGTAGACTGAAGCTACATCACATAGGAAACACACTCAGGGTTGGACTGGCCCACCAGTATATCAAAGGATCCTCCGGTGGACCCAGCCTGTGATGCCATAGTGGGTCCTAAAGGTCTAGGTGAAAAACCCATTTGGGTCGGCCTTTGGAGATAATCACTTGCCACTAGGGTCTGTTTCTTCATTTTAAAACCTATTAGACATTATTTGTCTCCAAAGACAGAGGCAAGATGGGAAATTCTGGGAAGGCTGCATTAGATAAACCACATCAGACAGGAAGAAAGAATCAAGGTGGCAGACAGCCCCCAAAATGGCACCAAAGCTAATACAGGTCATACATATGCGCCTAAAGATTATACTTTAATAAAAGCCTGTGCTATTTTGGAAAAAAACTTCAACCTCCTGCTTCCTCTGCCAGCCCCTCTCCCTCTTGATTGACATGACCAGGTTCCTGCATAGTCAGCTCATCTGGCCCTGTCAATCAATAGGGTAAGGGAGATGCTTGCAGAGGAAGCACGAGTAGCCAGGGTGCACAGAGAATCTTGGGCCCGCCTTCAGTGCACTTAGTGGCTCATTTGCATAAGGAAGGAAGAAGGAAGCAACTGTTAAAGGTATCATTACATTCAGCTTAATTAGGGTACTTTCAAATTAGTGGCAGGGGAGTCCGGCGGGTAAATAGCCTGTCGGATCCGTCCTGCCGCTAGTTCACGTGTGCCCCCGGACTGCCACTCCGTCCCTATTGACTATAATGGGGGCGGGGGTGGAGTTGTGCACGGCGAGAGGCAGCCGGACTAAAACTACGACATGCAGTACTTTTACCCTGCTTTCACACCTGAGCGTTTCTCAAACCCGCGTTTTACGCGCGTTTTTATAATAGTAAACGCGCGTTTGACGCGCGTTTGTGTGATTGACTGCAGTGTCCTATGGCCACAAACGCGCGTCAAAACGCCCCAAAGAAGCTCAAGAACTTGATTATGCGTCGGGCGTTTTACAGCGCGATCGTAAGCGCTGTAAAACGCCCAGGTGAGAACCATTCCCATAGGGAAGCATTGGTTTTCATGTGTTGAGCGTTTTACAGCGCGTTTGAACGCGCTGTAAAACGCTCAGGTGTGAACTTACCCTGGGTTCACACCTGAGCGTTTCTGAGACACGCGTTTTACGCGCGTATTTGTCGCGCGTATTTGTCGCGCGGTTTTATGCGCGTTTTTTGCAATAGTAAACGCGCGTTTAACGTGCGTTTGTGTGATTGACTGCAGTGTTGTCCAATGAGTCTATGGGCCAAAACGCGCGACAAACGCCCAAAAAAAGCTCAAGAACTTGTTTATGCGTCGGGCGATTTACAGCGCGTTCAAACGCGCTGTAAAACGCTCAAGTGTGAACCAGGGCCATAGGGAAGCATTGGTTTTCACGTGTTGAGCGTTTTACAGCGCGTTTGAACGCGCTGTAAAACGCTCAGGTGTGAACTTAGGGTTAGGGTCCATTCACACGTCCGTTTTTTCTTTCCTGATCTGTTCCGTTTTTTGCGGAACAGATCAGGACCAGATCAGGACCCATTCATTTTCAATGGGTCCTGGAAAAAATCGGACAGCACAATGTGTGCTGTCCGTTTCCGTTGTTCCGTTCCGCATGTCCGTTTAAATATAAAACATGTCCTATTGTGTTCCTGAAAAATCGGATCCTGGTACAATGCAAAGTCAATGGTTCCCGCAAAAAACGGAAGACATTCGGATGTCATTCCGTATGTCTTCCGTTTTTTGCGGAATCCGTTCCTGGAAACACATAGCAAATTTTTTTATTTTATTTTTTTTAATTTTTTTTCAAAGAAATCCAAACAACTTTATTTGATTATTGAAATGTATACATGTTTCAGTTTTTTGCAGATCCGCAAAAAACGGATGACATACGGATGACATACGGAAACATTTTCAGGAACAACGGATCCGCAAAAAACGGACCGAAATTCGGATTATAGAAAAATACTGACGTGTGAATGTAGCCTTAGGGTTAGTCCGGCTGCCTCTCGCCGTGCGCTGCCGCCGGAACTCCGCCCCGCCCGATTATAGTCAATGGGGACGGAGCAGCAGTCCGCAGGCACACGTGAACTAGCGGCAGGACGGATCCGACAGGCTATTCACCCGCCAGAACAGCCTGCCGGACTCCCCTGCCGCTAGTGAGAAACTAGCCTTAGGTAGCCTTACAAGGTATAATGCCTGACTTACCAACGTATTTCCTGGGGACAGGTTCCCTTTAAGTTGCAAGCAACTATGGACTGCAGCTGTCAATAACTCAATCATGTAGAAAACGTCTAGGTGCAGCAGATATCACATTTAGGTATCCCTAATCTTTTCCTTGGTGCACTGTATTCTGGACTGACACTGATCACCATGAAATAATGCAGAGTGTGACTGTTCTTATTGAAAATGGTGTCACCTCTTGTTCTTATTTTTTCCTATTATGTGACATTCAGTTGTTTTTGGATAATTATATCTGTTTTTGCATATTTCAGTTCCCCATAATACAGACCTCTTACGTGGTACGATCAGGGACTGCATGAATCAACTTGGGATGTTACATCCGAAGTCGATTCGCAAAAAACTTTGTTGTAATACTCTACAGAGTTCCCGCTCTGTACAGTATCAGAATGTATTGGCTCCGATGAGCCGAAGTTATTACTTCACGAAGTCGTGCAAGACTTTGTGTAATAACTTCGGGAATTAATTATTACTGTAAAAACCTTGGTACCGAATTCGGGTTTCGTTTCAAGGTACCACTAGGAACCAAACCCAAGTTCGGGAAAATGTTTTTAACAGTAGAAATTAATTTTTTAAGTTATTACCCGAAGTCTCTTGCGAAGTAATAACTTCAGCTTATCTGAGCCAATACATACTAATACTGTATGGAGCTCCTGCTTCGTCTAGTATTCAAAGTTTTATACGAATCATCCGAAGTCGATTCGCTCATCCCTAGAAATAATTTTCAAGACGGGCTTGAATATACAAAGAGGAACCAGACAAACACTTTTTGAGTCAATATTGTGGATGTAATAATGCAAATCTATACTTCAGATCAAAAAGAGGGATATCTAAGGAGCAAAGAGGGACAGGGGGGCTTAGGTCAAAAACAGGCACTGTCCCCACTAGTGTCACTTCCACCACTAGTTGCAGCTTCTTCCAGCTCACACTCAGGCACTCCTTTGGCTCCTGCACTTTTATTTATGGTGTCTCAGCCATGGGTTCTCACTACAGCTTAAGGGCTCCTGCACATGAACGTATTTTCTTTCCGCTTCCGTTCCTTTTTTTTGTGAACCGTATGTGGAACCATTCACTTCAATGGGTCCGCAAAAACAACGGAAGGTGCTCCGTGTGCATTCCGTTTCTGTATTTCCGTTCCGCAAAAAAGTAGTGCATGTCCCATTATTGTCCGCAAATCACGGTCCAAGGCCCCATTCAGGTCAATGGGTTCGCAAAAAATACGGAACGCACACGGAACACATCCGTATGTCATCCGTATTTTGCGGATTCATACTGTAAAAATGCTATGCCCAATGCCCAGCCCATATTGCCCAAGTTACTATTTCCGTTTCCGATCTGCAAAACACGGATCACATACGGAAACCATATGGATATGTTTTGTGGAACAACGGAATGGAAGAGGACTTAAATCAGAGAAAAAATAACCTCCGATACGGAAACAACAGATCCATGAAACACGGACCGCAAAACAACAACGGTCATGTGCATGAGCCCTAAGAACTTGAAATATTAAGTCACATGAGTAAAAAAAAAAGTTATTGTGCAACTAGTGGCATAATCTCCAACAGCAATAACACAAGATTGTCCCACTGTCTCTCACATCCGGCACAAGGTATACGACTTCCCCATAGGGGTGACACGCCATCCCAGGCTGTCTGCATTATTTCCTCACAATAATTAGGCCGCGCACACAGAATATTTTACTTTCCGCAAAATGCGGAATGCACACAGCCGGTATCCGTGTTTTGCGTGCTCGTGTGAATGCGCCATTAGTGCAATGTTAAGTGGTATCTAGCTGGCATTTCCCAGCAGTAAAAGACTCAACAACACATACGTGACACTTTAAATATTACTTATGAAAAATGAATTTAACTCTATGAAAAAATGATTACTATGATTTGGCGGTTCTTTAGACCTGGTGGTTGATATGAAGCAGTCACAAGTCACGTCTACCCCCCCCCCCCCCATCTCCTTATCTAACCCATACAGTGTAAGCAAACAAATGTAATGTGAGTCATGTCCTCCTGACCTATTACCTTCATACACACATAACTTCTGTAGAGTTCATCGAGGACATTTGCTGAACTGACATTTCACAATAAGTTGTTTTGATTGTTTGGTCTTAAAGGGCGTCACCCTGCTGACCATGGAGGCATTGCAACGTCATAAAAAGCCTGTAAATCCTTAAAGGGACTTTAGAATTGATGAACTAGCCTCTCGATAGGTGATTGGTTTGGTCTGACACCCTGGGCCCCCAGCGATCAGCTGTTCGAGAAGGCAGCGGCGTTTACAGTAGCGCCACGTCCTCACGTGACCTAGGAGCAGTTCAGTTCTATAGAAGTCAATGGGGCTGAGCGCGATACCAAGCACAGCCACTATACAATGTACGGCGCTGTGCTTGGTGAGCACGAAGAAGACCGTGGTGATCACAGGAGTGTCGATGCCTTCTCAAGCAGCTGATCGGCGGCGGTCATACCCCCACCGATCAGATACCGATGACCTATCCTGAGGATAGGTCTCAGTCCTAAAGTCTTGGATAACTCTTTTAAGAAACCAGAACAAAGTGGCCTGCAAATCTAAAAAGATAGTTGTCTTGCCTATTTTAAAGAATCAATTCCATGGAGACTTGAGATGCTGTGCACTTTGCTGAAATGTTTTTTTTCTAATGAAAATCCCTTCCACAAGTACAGACCTTACCATTATAGACAGCAAAAGCGCCAACAGAGTGCCACCTATGTAAAGTGCCAGAACCGTATGCGGAACCATTCACTTCAATGGGTCCTCAAAAACAACGGAAGGTGCTCTGTGTGCATTCCGTTTCTGTATTTCCGTTCAGCAAAAAAGTGCCAGAAGAGTGTTTGCCGTGGTGAACCATCCTCCTGGTGGGTAGCATGTTGGTCTGTCAGGATCCATGGTAAAGTACAGTAGACCAGTGGTCAGGTAGGAACTCACAGCATCATAAATCCCTATGATGCAGTGAGTTCGGGTCAGAGGAGCAGTGTTCGGTCTGGGAAATGTGGACATTACATGGAGGATGTCTCCCGGACTAAACACTTGTTTGAAAATGGCCTAAGGGGGTGTTCATGGTGGCTGAACATTGTAGTAGAGCTATCGACATGACGTGGCTGTGTCCTCTTCTGCACGCAATGGTATTAGTGCGGCTGAATCCCGGAATTTATGTCGGGTAGCGGCCGGATCTCATTATAGTCAATGGGGGCGGCGGGCATTGCGGTAACAAGTGAATGGGTCAAGATGTGGACCAAAAATCAGTTTGGGTGCATGAGCCCCCTTATCAGTGGCGTAGCTAGAAATTACTGGGCCCCACAGAAATTTTTTAAAATGGGGCCCCCCTCCCCCAGTAATTTTTTCGCAACCCCTTTCTTTCATGCAGCCCCTATTCCTGTGGCTAGTAAAGATCGCTCTCTCAGACCAGGCCCGGCAGCTGTTCCATCCGTTTTCTATACTGTCACTGTATACAATTTAATTGTGTAATACAGTTGAGGGGGCCGCTTCCCCTATAGCTACACCCCTGGATCTTACTCTCAGGATCGGTGGAGGAAGGGCTATGAAGTGATGGCGTAACAAAGCTATATGCCATCAGGTGGGAATATCCCTTTAATAATCAGTGTGAAAACCACAGTGATTTGTGGTAAAACCAGATTTCTGCCACACTGTGGGGGTCATTTACTAAAGGACTTGCGACTATTTTAGTAAATAAAATTAGTTGTAAGTCCCTTTTTTTTAAGCGACCATGTGTCAATATTAAATTGCATGGCCACTTTCACACTGCGATCGGCAGTTCAGTGGAGCGGGGACATGTTGGGGTCGTACTGGGACAAATTTACTAACATTTACTCATGAAAACAAGCCTAAGGCCACCTGCAAACGTTGCAGATTTCATACGGTTTTTCCATTTGGATTCCTATGCAGAAACCACTGCCGCTTTAGCCTAAATGTTGGTGAAAAAGTCCACCAGCCAGGGTCCGGAAAAGTTTTTTTCACCAGCTGCGAGTGCCGTTTGCTGTCCGCATCCTTTGCTCCGTTCCGTGGCCCCGCAAAAAAAATATAGCATGTCCTATTCTTGTCCGTTTTGCGGACAAGTATAGGCATTTCTACAATGGGCCGCCCGGTCCGTTCCGCAAATTGCGGAAGGCACACGGGCGGCTTCCGTTTTTTTGCGGATCCGTGGTTTGCGGACCGCAAAAAACGGAACGGTCGTGTGCATGAGGCCTAAGACGAATTCTACGGCAGCACAAGGAGAAAACTAAGACTGGCGTAAAAAGCCAGTCTTATTAAATGTGACCCTGTGACTGCTGCTCCACATTACAGATCCTAAACATATGCAGATGGCAAAAGCCCAAAACAGTGGGGCCGATTTACTAAGGGACTTTAGGAGTAAAATAGTCGGAAGTCGACTTTTTTAATCGTTAGTTGGTTTTACGCCATGTCCGCCAGTTGGGTTGAGGCGGAGTGTGGGTAAATTTCCTAACATTCCTAACATTTACGCCAGGCGCAAGGACTGCCACAGATGCGCCTAATTTATTACAAGTCATAAATTAGACAAATCTTGGGGCAGAGCAGGGGGAAACTAAGAGCACCGTAAAAAGCCGGTCTTAGTAAATGTGCCCCAGTACAGCCCGGCAGGAAAGCGCTGCTCTTTAGAGCTCTCCAAGGCCAGATATGGTGGTGGGGGAGGGGAGGCTCCACTGCATAGCTTCACTCTTTCATTCTCGCCTTTTAGCTAGCCCTCTATGTGTTCAGGTCCGTACCACAGAAATCCTGAATCCTGGGCTTCCGTCTGACGTTTTCTTGATTGTTTTTGCATTTAAAGCTGAAATAATCAAAGAGGAAAAGGGGAAAGAAACGAAAACAAGCACTTCACTTCTTTTCTTTAGAATTCAATCCCCTTTTATTTTTATTTTTATTTTTTTGCACAAAAAAATTAATTGCTATAATACCGCCCCTGCATTATGGTGATCTGAATGAGGCCTAGTGCTGGTGTTTTTCACGATTTTTGCAGCTTTATTTTTAGTAGTTATGGGGGGGGGGGGGATACTGTTTTTTTTTTACCAAATACACTTAGTCTAATTCATCAACTGCTGTGTGACTTTTAATAAATACTAGGTAAGGCTACATGCACACGACCGTATGTGTTTTGCAGTCCGCAAAAAAAAAATGCATGACATCCATATGCCATCCGTTTTTTTTTTTGGCGGATCCATTGTAACAATGCCTAAAACGGACAAGAATAGGACATGTTCTATTTTTTGTGCGGGGCTACGGAACGGACAGCACACGGTGTACTGTCCGCATTTTTTGCGGACCCATTGAAATGAATTTCTATCCGCAAAAAAAATGGAACGGACACGGAAACAAACAGCGTTTGTGTGCATGTAGCCTAAAAGAAGGACAGCAGATGGAACTATGCTGGTCTAATTTTAAGCCTAAAAACAGGCGAGCTTGATAAATGTGCCTCGTTGGGCTTTTTGTGCGCCAGTCTTAGTTTTCCCCTTGTGCTGCCGTAAGAATTTATGATTGGGCGTGCTCCTCGTCATAAACTATGCGCATCAATGGCAGTCCTTGTGTCTGGCAAACAAAAAACTACTACAGCCCCCGGGGGTGGGAGGAGATGCAGCGGCGGCCGTGCAGGGAGCAGGGTAAATATAACCTATAGGAGAGGACCAGGCATTGGGGGGGGGGGGATTTATCAAAACTGGTGTAAAGGAAAACTGGCCTAGTTGCTCATAGCAACCAGATTCCACCTTTCATTTTCCAAGTGAGCTCAGACAAATGAAAGTTGGAATCTTGTTGCTATGGGCAACTAAGCCAGTTTTCCTTTACACCAGTTTAGATCAATCTCCCCTTGCGACTTTAAAAAAAACCTCACAATCACCACGTGCTGTCCGCATCCATATGTCTAGTCCGTGGCATCCGCAGTTCTTCAAAAACATTACGTAATTCGCTGCACGTAATGTGGTAATCTGGATGTGAGCTTCCTGTAGTATGACCATGGCATAGGCACTCATCACAGCTCATTAGTCAGAAGCTATGAGCCTCCAACTCCACCGCCGGCCGAACTGTAGAGACCGCCCTGCGCAACCGGGTGAGCGCTTGATGAACTTTTTGGGTCAGCCTCATTTTTTTAATGATTTTTTATTTGTATTTTTTTGCATTTTGTTAGGAATGTAAAGAGCTTGTCCTTTGTGTGTGTGGGAGGTTGGAGGAAGTGGTAGTGTCTCAACCCTGATAAGCTGAGTAATTTGAGACTGGAGGGGTGAGGGGTAAGGTATTGTGTGAAGTCAGGGCAAAGGACAGCAGAGCAGAGAGGAACTTGTCTGCCGCTGCAAGGTAAGGAGTGCTGCTGTTTTAGGGTTATTTTTTTTTAAATATATATATATATATATATATATATCTGTTTTCAGATGAACCTGTATCTGATATAGACAGTCATACATGGATGTGAGCTTGTGCTAGCAAGCCATGCTAGGTTGTCCTGGCACTTGTGGTGCTACACTAGTGTGATAGTTACATGTAGCTGAAGTTCGCCAACTAGTGACAAGAATATACAGCCTGCATTGCTTTAGTGACATATAGTTTAATCTTAAAGGGATAAGTGTATGATTCTATAGGAGCGGCCACGGGAGGACACGTATGTGCTTTTGTATCAGCACAAGCCCCAGTGGAGCTGTTGTCAATAGCAACCAATCAGATTCCAGCTCATTTTTCAAAAGCCCTCTGGAGAATGAAACCTGAAACCTGATTGGTTGCTATGGATAAATCGCTGTTGCTGTTGTCGGGGACCGCAGAAGGACCTATGAACTGTATACTGCTGATACATGAAATATGCCGCAGATATGACTCATGTATACGTCAGTGCCAGTATATAGGGTGACCCATTTTGTTAGGGGGTATATACTTTGTCTCCTCCCCCTCACATGACTGTGTATACAGCATCATATCCCACTGTAGCTGGCCATAGAAGGTCACTTGTATGCTAGACCACCACTCCATTCAAACATGGGACCCCCACCTATGAGACTCCTCCCCTATCCTGTTGACCCCTTTAGCTTCAAGCCACGTGTAAAACAATGGAGAATTGGTGGCTCTATTGACTCCCTGCGGGGCTATAATGCACTTTTGTTTTTGTTTTTTCCTGCGGCTTTGTCTGCTCCAGGAATTTCAAAGGGGAGGGAAAAAAAGGAGTGTGAGCCTCCCACAGGTGTTTTGGGTCTAGTAGGGTCCTGTGGGTATTTCCATGCTGGTCTTGGATGGGTCTTGCTGATATGAATCCCCCCGGGTAGGTAGCTGCCCATAGCACCTAGTTATAGCCCATAGATATTAGATGAATGCCGGCCAAACCTGACAATTTAGGTAGATCCAGGTGACTATCTATGGTTTATGGAGGTGTCGTGACTCTCCACCGATGGCGAGAAGTATCAGGCTGCTGGATTTCAACATGCCCGATCCTTGGTTATCATGGGAGATGTCTGGTAGTGACTTACTCCCCTCAACCTATTGAAAACTTGCATGCCCACCCAGAACAGGCGTGTGTGTGTGTGTGTGTATATGGAGGGGTCTAGCTGTTGGCATTTGGCTAATTGTTATAGAAGGTTTTTGGATTTTGCAGATAGAGTGGTGTGACAGTATACCCCCACCCCCTCCTGCTAAGCTGGTATTTAAGGATATGAAACGAACGTATAGTCACGGTAAAGCTGACAGATAGGATATCCCGCCCTTCAGTCATGTGACGGGGTGTGATCACAAATAGTGGTGCTGGGCGTGCTAAATGCTGTAGAGAGGAGTTTATCAGGTGCAGACTGTTCGCTATCCAGGTGGCCTCATCTCCAGGGACCGGAGAACATGCAAAGCTTAATAACTTTACATGATGGAGGATGTAATACTGTGTGTTTCTTGGAGACTGTATCCACATAATAGGCTTAGATACACCAATTCAGACATTGAATGGTATTATCACATGATAGCTTTAATGAAAGAATGTTCAGAGAAAGGTCTTTCGTCCATCACCCAGTTTCATTGAATGTGTATCGGCAATTTGATTGTCCAATGTGGACTAAAATGTGTATGGCCGTGTCCGATGATGCTGTTCAACCATCAACCAACTTCTATCTAATGTGTATGGCCGCTCAGTAGACATGATCACACATGATGGGCTTACATACAATGGCTCAGCAGACAGTATCACACACGAGCCTTAGATACAGCGGCTTAGTAGAGAGTATCACATATGATAGGCTTAGAAACAGCGGATCAGTAGACAGTATCATACATGATAGGATTAGATACAGCGACTCAGTAGGCAGTATCACACATGATAAGCTTAGATACAGCGGCTCAGTAGTATCACACATGATAGAATTAGATACAGCGGCTCAGTAGGCAGTATCACACATAATCTTAGATACAGTGGCTCAGTAGTATCACACATGATAGAATTAGATACAGCGGCTCAGTAGGCAGTATCACACATAATCTTAGATACAGCGGCTCAGTAGGCAGTATCACACATAATCTTAGATACAGTGGCTCAGTAGGCAGTATCACACATAATCTTAGATACAGTGGCTCAGTAGTATCACACATGATAGAATTAGATACAGCGGCTCAGTAGGCAGTATCACACATAATCTTAGATACAGAGGCTCAGTAGACATGATCACATATGATACACCAGCTCAGAACACAAGTATCACACATGATAGATTTAGGCCCCTTTCACACGAGGGAGTATTCCGCGTGGGTGCAATGCGTGATGCGAACGCATTGCGTCCGCACGGAATCTGGACCAAATCATTTCAATGGGGCGGAGTACATGAAGGTGGTTTTCACGCATCACTTGTGCGTTGCGTGAAAATCGCTGCATGTTCTATATTCTGCAATTTATTTTATTTTTTCACGCAACGCTGGTCTCATAGAAGTGAATGGGGCTGCGTGAAAATCGCATCACATCCGCAAGCAAGTGCGGATGCGATGCGTTTTTCACGGATGGTTGCTAAGAGATGTTGTTTTTTATCACACGCGTGCAAAACACATTAAATCGCATTGCACACGCGCGATAAAACCTGAACGAGATTGCATACAAAACTGAATGCCCTTGCTTGCGAAATCGCCTTTTCACTGAACGCATTCGCAACGCATCCGGACATAATCCGCTCACGCTCGTCTCCAAGGGGCCTTAGACACAGGATCTCAGAAGCACATTGTCCTGGAAAAAATTATGTATTGCGATACATTTTATATAATTACTACTTTGCCTGAATTTTGATATTTTGTTTTCCCTGCGCAGATCTAAAATGAAGACTCTCGTTGTTCTCTTGAGCATTTTGCCATGTATAACTATGAAGACCCTCTCAAGCCCACTAAAAGACAATGCTCCCTCTCTTCGCTTTGCTGTGATTGGTGACTGGGGCGGACTGCCCCTCCCCCCTTACACCACCAAGCAAGAACTTCTGGTTGCAGCCGAGCTTGATAATATCGTATCCAAGTGGGGTGCCGACTTTATTGTGTCTGTGGGTGACAACTTCTATTATGATGGCGTGACGGACGTGAACGACTTTAGATTTCAGGTGAGGAAAGAAATGGTTGTCCTGACTCAAAAAACCTGCACAAAATAATGACACGTTGTACCAGATGTGAGCAGGACATGTAAAGCCACCTGAATGCAGAACCTTTCATTATACATTGAATAAAGGGGTTGTGCAGTGCTACTATATTGATGACCCAGCCTCGGGATTAGGCTTGGGCGCATCGGCCTTTGGATCATAGATCCGAAGTGATTTTGTTCAAAAACGTTGTGGTTAATGCTGTTTCCGTACAGCAATAAAATGTATTGGCTCCGTGTAGCCAAACTTCGTCTCGCCCGACGTCTTGCGAGACTTCGGTGAATTACTACTGTATTCATATCTGCGTATTTAAAAACAATATAAAATAGGAATCCGAAGTGGGCTTTGGTACCGAGGTACCAGCCAGTACCAAAGTCCACTTCAGATTTCTGTTTTTATATTGTTTTTAAATACGTAGATATGAATACAGTAGTAATTCAACGAAGTCTTGCACGACGTCGGGCGATACGAACTTTGGCTACACGGAGCCAATACATTTTAATGCTGTACGGAAACAGGATTAACATCAAACTTTTTGAACAAATCAACTTTAAATCTATGATCCGAAGGTCGATTCTCGCAAGTCTACTCAGGATAATTACCTGTCTCCTTTGCAATGTAATTTTGAAGCGGAAGCAGTGCCACTATCCCTAAACGGCTGATCGGTGGACCTGCTCGGGGTCAGACCTGATATTGATGAAGACCAGTCCTGAGAATAGTTCATAAATATAGCAGCACTGCAAGACCCCTTTAAGAGCTCATGCACACGACCGTATTTTCTTACTTTCTTTATATGTCCGTTCAGGGTTTTTTGCGGACCGTATGTGGAACCATTAATTAAAATGTGTCTGCAAAAAAAAAAAGAAAGAAAAAGTTACTCCGTGTGCATTACGTTTCCGTATGTCCGTTCTGCAAAACAATAGAACAACTCCTATTATTGTCCACATTACGGACAAGGATAGTACTGTTCTATTGGGGTTGACTGTTCCGTTCTGCAAAATACGAAATTTGCCATGTGGCTATAATATCCAACTTGCCCCAGACTTACTGAAATTTGGATTAAAATATAACCTTTAATATAATCTCTCTAAAACTAGTAACACACTACACAGTGAGAGCGTGCTCAACATTAAAACTAGCAAGCACAGATGTGTAACTCTTTTGATAATGAGTGCAGCTATGGCCTCTTGCACATGAACGTTGTGTGTCCGTGGCCGTATTGCGGCCCGCATTTGGCAGGTCTGCAGTACACGGGCACTAGATTTCACGGAGATGCGGAACGGAAGCATGGATTGGAACCCCACGGAAGCAGTACGGAGAGCTTCCGTGGTGTTTCTGTCCGTGCCTCCGCACCGCAAAAATTTTGAACTTGTTCATTTTTTTTTTTTTATTATTATTTTTTTTGCAGTGTGGATGGATCACAGACCCATTTAAGTTGAATGGGTCTCGATCCATCCCGGCCGCCGCATGGACGTTGCCTGTGCATTGGGGACCGCAAATTGCGGTCCCCAATGCACGGAACGGATGCACAACGTGCGTGTGCAAGAGGCCTACGGGTAAAAGGTGTGCACTACCTATATCAACCTACTGCTGCCACTAATAGTAACCGTCTGTATTCTAAGTCGCTTCACTCCACTAACTGGGGGGGCAGTCTCACAGAGATGGGCTATTTTCATACTAGCATTATTATTGTCCAGTATTGAGATCTGTCATAGGGTCTCAGTACCAGAAAAAAAAAAAAAAGGCTTCCGTTTTGTCCCCATTCATTGTCAATGAGGACAAAATGTAACTGAACAGAACGGAGTGCTCCAAAGTGCATTCCGTTCCATTCATACCGGAGAGCAAACCGCAGCATGTTGTAGTTTGCTTTCCGCCCTGGGATGGGGAGCATGACGGATCCGTCATGACCTACAATGCAAGTCAATGGGGACGGATCCGTTTTCTCTGACACAATAGAAAACAGATCCTTCCCAATTAACTTTCAATGGAGTTCATGACGGATCCTTTGAAGATAATACAATCGGATCTAATAGATGCAAATGCTTGTATTATCAGTAACTGAAGCTTTTCTGCTGACCCCTGCCAGATCCAGCAAAAACGCTAGTGTGAAAGTAGCCTTAGTGGAGTGAAGTGACTTGGAACACAGACGGTTACTATTAGTGGCAGCAATAGGCTGATATAGGTAGCGCACACCTTTCACCCTTAGCTGCACTCATTATTAAACATTTCCACATCTGTGCTTGCTAGTTTTAATGTTGAGCACGCTCGCACTGTGTAGTGTTACTAGTTTTATGCTACGTCTACACGACGACATTTGTCGTGCGACACATAGGGCACACTACACTGCAACATTTGTAGCGCAACATTTTGTTGCACCAATGTCGCGCGACAATTTTTATAATGGCAGTCTATAGTGTCGCACTGCAACATACTGCGACGCAACAGTCGCAGAAAAATCCATCTCGCAGTCGCAGCATGTTGCATGTTTCAGTGCGACCCCATAGACTGCGATTATAAAAATTGTCGCGCAACATTAGTGCAACAAAATGTCGCGCGACAAATGTCATCTTGTAGACGTAGCCTTAGATAGGTTGTATTTTAATCAAAATTTCAGTAAGTCTGGGGCAAGTTGGGTATTATAGCCACATGGCAAATTGCTGAAAAGTATCTCTTTTGAGTTGTACCCTTACCCTGAGAGGGTCTTCTTTTTTCTTTGTTTGCAAAATACGGAATGCACACGGACGTCGTCCATATTTTTTTGCAGATCCATGTATTGCGGACCCCCAAAAATATACGGTCGTGTGCATGAGCCCTTAACCCCTGTACAAGCCGATGCCGGCAGATTAACCCCTTCTATGCCGCGATCAGCGCTGACCGCGGCATAGAAGGGATTTGAGACGGGTGAGAGAGCCCATTGGGTCCCCATGCTGCTGTGGCTGGGACCCAATGGGGGAGAAGGCAGCCCAATGCCATTGCCATGCAGAGGCTGCCCAATGCCCTGCACAGCATTGGGACCTGCCCTCTACGGGTGCCGAGGAGATCCAGTCTCAGGCTGGGTCTCCTAGGCAACCTGTTAATGTATGACTCAGTGTAATACACTAACAGGCAATGCATTACAAAACAGATGTATTGTAATGCATTGAAGAGGGGATCAGACCCCCAAAAGTAAAGTCCCAAAGTGGAAATAATGTTGGAAAAAAAAGTCAAAGAGTTCTTAATTAAAAAATAAAAATAAAGTTTCAAGTAAAAAAAGAAAAAAAATGCCCCTTTTTCCCTGATATATATAGAAAACACACACATATTAGGTATCGCCGCACCCGTAATGACCAGATCTATAAATATATAACATGATCTATCCCGTCCGATAAACACTGTCAAAAAATTTTCATAAAAACTGTTTTAAAAAAAAGCAATTTTTGTCACCTTACATCACAAAAAGTGCAACACCAAGCGATCAAAAAGGCGAAAATGGTACCAATAAAACCATAACCTCATCCTGCAAAAAAAGAGCCCCTACCTAAAACAATCGCCCCGAAAAATAAAGAAACTATAGCTCTCAGAACATGGAGACACTAAAATATGATTTATTTATTTTTTGCTTCAAAAATGCTTTTATTGAGTTAAAGTGAAATACATTTTTTTTAAAAAGTAGATATCTTAGATATCGCTGTGTCTATAACAACCTGCTCTATAAAAATATCACATGACCTAACTTCTCAGGTGAACACCGTAAAAAAAATAAATATAAAAACGGTGCCAAAAAAGCAATTTTTTGTCACCTAACATAATTTAAAGTGCAACACCAAGCGATCAAAAAGGTGTATGCCTCCCAAAATAGAACCAATCAAACCATCATCTCATCCCGCAAAAAATTAGCCCCTACCTAAGAAAATCGATAAAAAAGCTATGGCTCTCAGACTATGGAGACACTAAAACATCATTTTGTTTTTGTTTTGTTTAAAAAATGTTATTGTGTAAAACTTAAATAAGAAAAAGTATACATATTAAGTATTCCCACGTCCGTAACGATCTGCTCTATAAAAATAATACGTGACCTAACCCCTCAGGTGAACGCTGTAAAAATAAATTAAAACTGTTCCAAAACAACCAATTTTTTGGGTCACCTTGCCTCATAAAGTGTAATAATGAATGATCAAAAAATCATATGTACCCAAAAATGGTACCAATAAAATTTTTTGGATTTTTCATAAATAAAGGTGAAATATTGACTCGCATTTATAACTGTCATGAAGTACAATGTGTCACGAGAAAACAATATCAGAATGGCTTGGATAAATAAAAGCGTTCCAAAGTCATTACCACATAAAGTGACACATGTCAGATTTGCAAAAAATGGCCTGAGCAGGAAGGTGAAAACTGGCCCGGGGTAGAAGGGGTTAAGGGGATGTCTCATAAAAAAAAACAAAAAAAAAACACCTGCTTCTCTGTAGGAGCGGCACCTGTAGGGATGGAACTTGTATTACAAAAAAGGGCAGTCATTTGAATGGCTGCCACGTAATACTGCATTTCCCATGCAGTGGCCGGGGGTCTTTCCTCAGACAAAATTAGCTGTTTGCCCTATTGTCTGTACTTAACGATATACATTTGGAAGCCCCCTTTAAGCTTGTAAATAGAGTTCTCTATGAGAATTTTTTAAATCCCATGTGTAACTTTTTTTCCCATCCAGAAAACATTTGAGAATGTGTTTAATGGTGAGTCGCTGCTCAGTGTCCCGTGGTACGTTATCGCCGGTAATCACGACCACAATGGAAATGTCACAGCTCAGATCGCCTACAGCAAGGTGTCATCTCGCTGGTAATGTCACTTCTACATTTATCATAATACTTAATTTTTGTTTAGAAATCTGTATGCAGTGAGCTCCCTCTAGTGGCTGCTGTTGGTTGCTATAATTTTTAATCACTGACTGCATGAAAGGAGAGCAGTTCATTGCTTTAAACCTCACAATTGGTGACTGATCAGCAGCATTTTTTACCTCTGTGGTAGATGCAATGGCCCACATTTACTAATGCAAGTACACTTGTGCCCCCTCACAGTTGCTATGCCCACATTGTGCCCCCCCTCCTCACAGTAGTTATCCCTTTATTGTTCCCCTTTCATCATAGTTATGCCCACATTGTGCTCCTTCACAGTAGTTATACCCTTTTTGTGCTCCTTCACATTAGTTATGCCCACATTGTATCTCCTTCACAGTAGTTATGCTCTTTCTGTGCCGCCTTACAGTAGTTATACCCTTTCTGTGCTTCTTCACAGTAGTTATGCCCACATTGCGTCTTCTTCACAGTAGTTATGCCCACATTGTGTCTCCTTCACAGTAGTTATGCCCTTTCTGTGCCCCTTACAGTAGTTATACCCTTTCTGTGCCCCTTCACTGTAGATATGCCCTCATTGTGCCCCCCTCACAGTGGTTATGTCCTCTCTGTGCCCCCTTCAGAGTAATGTCCTCAATGTGCCCCTCCCCTTCACAGTAGTAATGCCCTCTCTGTGCCCCTCCCCTTCACAGTAGTAATGCCCTCTCTGTGCCCCCTTCACAGTAGTACTGCTCACATTGTGTCCCCTCAGTGTTAACAAAATAAAAAAAACAGTAACTACTCACCTTATCCTATTCCTGATGATCAGATCACCTTCAGCACTCCCCCACAGGCACAGATCACGCTGCAGCACTCTGTCGGAGGAGAGCACAGGCAGAATCCCAGGGTTGTATGCTCCTCCTACACAGTTCATCAGCACAATCTGTGTATGCAGGGCTGCAGGAGGGAAGGAGTCAAGGAGTCAATAAGGCCTCATGCACACGACCATTGTTTTGGTCCGCATCCGAGCCGCCGTTTTTGCACCGTTCCATGGCATGTCTACAATGGGCCGCCCGTTCCGTTCCGCAAATTGCGGAAGGCACACGGGCGGCTTCCATTTTTTGCGGATCCGCGGACCGCAAAAAACAGCACGGTCGTGTGCATGTAGCCTAAGTGAAAGGACTCCCCAGCGCTCTAGCAATGAGCACTTCCATCTGTATTGATGGAAGCAATCGTTGCATCCAGCACCCCCCTGACAGCTGGCACCTGGGGCGGACCACCCCCAACACCCCACCCCCCCCACCAGCAAGCCACTGGGCTTGTGTTAAGGGTTCCTGGCTTCCAGACAGTGTGTGGTATAGCATTTAGTTCAATGGAGCTGAGCTGCTATACAAAAAGAGGTGTTCAGCGTCCTGTGGACCCTAAAATTGGGGCCTTATTCAGACATAAATCCATAATCGTACAAGTAGCCAAAAGACCATCTAAAAATGCTTATGCTTTTCAGGCACACTCTGTCCTTATACTCAACGGTAACTACTAATGAATAAAGACATAATGTATGTCCAAAATGCGTAAGCCTTGTTTGGACTGTCTTTTGGCTACTTGTACGGTTAAAGATTTATGTCTAAAAAATAAAGCCCCAATTTTAGTATCCACGAGAGGCCGGACACTTCTTTTTGTATGGTCCATGAACTGCAGGGATCCCTGGAGCATATGAGTAAGCTATCTAGAAACAATATTCAGTGTCGGCTGAGCTGCTATACCAGACACGGGCTGTTCAAGAAGAAAAAGAGATTTACAGAATTAGAAAAACATGGTTGCTTTCTCCCAGAACAGTCCATGTCTGGTACAGAAGCTGAGCTCCATTGAAGTAAATGGGGCTGAGCCACAATACCACGCACCACCTGTAAATAGATGTGGCGCTGTTTCTGGAAGCCAGCTTCCATGTTTTTCTAGTTCTGTAACTTTTTTGTGTTTTTCTAATTTTATTATAAGGGATAATTAGAAGGAAAAAACAGGGGCTCCAGAGAGTTATACATGACGCCCTCTTTCTTCCCTCCACACAGGAAATATCCTGATTTGTACTATGACCTGTCCTTCAAGATCCCAGGCACCAATGTGTCTCTGAGACTTCTCATGTTGGACACCATTGTCTTGTGTGGCAACTCCGATGACTTTCTAGAGGCACAGCCATTGGGAGCAGCAAACTCGAAGTTGGCAGATGAACAATTAGAATGGCTGATAGAGAAACTGCAGACCTCCAAGGATGAATACTTGCTAGTGGCCGGGCATTATCCCGTGTGGTCAATAGCAGAGCATGGGTCTACCGACTGCCTAGTTGACTTCGTCGAGCCTCTGCTGAAGAAGTACCGAGTGACAGCTTATCTAAGTGGACATGATCACAATGTGCAGGTAGGTGGCTTCAGTATAGCAGCACAGTACATGCCTGTTGAAACTGAAAAATAATGCCTCCCCATATACTGTACAAGTTGCTATACAACTTGCAGATGCCCGGGATCAGAGAGAACGCCGATCCTGGCACTTTAACCCCCTAGATGCCATGGTCAGTTCTGACATGGCTTATAAATGAGTCAGGGTGGAGGCTCCCTGTCTCCCCTCATCCTCTGCAATGTGATCGTGTGGCAGCCAGTGGCCTAGGGACCTGCCATGTGCGAATACCTATGAGGCCTGCTTTTGGCATGACCTAATAGGCATAACATCATATACTGCAATATAAAAGCTTTGCAGCGCATTAAGAGCGATCCGAAAATTACATGTTCAAGCCCAAAAGAAATAATAACAGGTAAAGAAACATAACAATTGTCTTTTTCGCATGCAAACAGGTCTATGTAAAAAAAAAATATATATATATATATATATATATTTAAAACCTATACAGGATTGTTAAAAAAATCTTTATATTTCTTCTCAACCACTTGTGGTACTTTTAATGCATAGCTTGTGTGCATGACGACCATAACGTGACTGTCTTACTTTTCCAGTACCTGCAGGATGACAACGGCATTGGATATGTGTTGAGCGGAGCAGGAAACTTTATGGAAAACTCCCGCAAACATGAGGACAATGTTCCCCCAGGCTACTTGCGTTTTTTTGAAGGTGATCTGGAGACCATGGGAAGCTTTGTGTATATGCAAGCGACACCTAAAGAACTGAACATCACATATATACAGTCAGGGGGCAAAAGTCAATTCCAGACGACCCTCTATCCACGAGGTCTGTAGGCTCCTCTGCCGTGCCTGCAGGTCCAGGTCCGCGATGGAACAAGCTGCTGATTTTAAATTTTCCACCACTTGCAGTGAACAAATTGCTACTGTATTTGTTTCAGTTTTATCGTCTAGCATTGGTTTTAGAATTTTAGTACATCTCGGAATCCATCCTCCTCCCTATACAGCTGGGTTGCAGACATATTGAAGGGCTAGTCTCCAGTGTTGTCCAACCTGTTGCAAAACTACAGCTCTCAGCATGCCCTGATGGGCTGTGGCTATCTTAGCACGCCAGGAGTTGTAGTTTGACCACAGGTTTGAGACCACTAGGCTAGATCTGCACTCGAAACATCACTAATGTGTGTGTGATTGTGTGAAAATTAAAGTAACAGTACGACATTTTCTAATCGGTACCAAGTTATTCTGAAATCTGTTGGAGAAAGTTAAGGACTGTGAGTGACAAATCAGTATTATTGAAGAACCCTTTGATCGGGTGACTTTTTGGGGACAAATCTAAATTATCGGGCATTAGGAATTCATGGTCTGTTTAATCTAGTAAGAAGAGGAATGGCTTTGGATGGGAGTCCAGCAGGTGATCAGCGCACAATGCCCCGTGTGTCTCTCATGTTGATTGACTTTGGTCACGTCGAATGTTTTTGTTGCCATGCCTTTTATTATTTTTTATTTTTTTGAGGTTATGTTTACAGATCGTTTTAATATTGTCTTATAAATGGAGTCTCTTTTTAATGTTAAAAAAAGAAATAAAATTAAAACGTTTGCCGTACTTGAATGTTTGAATATTTATTCTAAAGCAAATGGTAAGGCCTCATGCACACGGACGTTGTTTGGGTCCGCATCCAAGCCGCCATTTGGCGGCTCGGATGCGGACCCATTTATTTCAATGGAGCCGCAAAAGATGCGGACAGCACTCCGTGTGCTGTCCGCATCCGTGGCTCCGTTTCGCGGCCCCGCAAAAAAAATATAACACGTCCTATTCTTGTCCGCGATTTGCGGACAAGAATGGGCATTTATATTGCCGGCGCCCGTTCCGTTCCGCAAATTGCGGAAGGTAACACGGGCGCCTTCCATTTTTTGCGGTTTGCGGACCGGAAAAAAACAGCACGACCGTGTGCATGAGGCCTAAAGAGAAGACTGGGAGGAGGGGGATGCTGCTGCAGCTTCTCTCTCGGTCTGTATGAGTGCATGCTCTTAGAGGAGAGAGGGCAGAAAAGCATGTGTCAGCCTAATTCTGCAGTTGGAAAAAGAACATACACATTTTAGGCTCCATTCACACGTCCATGGAATGGGTCTGCAACCGTTCCGCAATATCCGGAATGGGTCCGGACCCATTCATTCTCTATGAGGCAGGAATGCATGCGGAGAGCACACAGTGTGCTGTCCGCATCCACATTTCCGGAGCGCGGCCCTGATCTTCCGGTCCGCAGCTCGGGGAAAAAAAATAGCACATGTCCTATTCTTGTCCGCAATTGCGGACAAGAATAGGCAGTTCTATGGGGGTGGCAGCCGGGTGTAATACACTACGGATGTGTGAATGGACCCTTAAAGGGGGAATGGTTGGACAGAAAAGCACAATGGCTGCAATATATTTAATATAAATACCGTGACCAAAAAAGATCTGGCAGGTGTATGCAGTGAGCAGGAGTTAGAGGGGAGGAGGGGATGCAGTGACGGTGTGTGTGCACATGCTGTGAGAAGGGAGAGGGAGCAGCAGAGGAGACATCTGAATAGCTCAGTGCAGTCGGTTCAGTTTTGATATCACCCCACATGGAGCAAAGCATTTACAGCAGTGAGGGGGAAGGACCCGACATCCGCAGGTTGCTGGCTGCACTCCATTTGAAGGGGACCCATCCCCGCTCCCGACGCGTCTGTTTTAGTAGCTATTTGCATCCCCTTGTAACAACAATTCTGGAGCATCTATTCTTATGACCGTATTTTCTGCCATTCCTTTATTATTCCTGTTAGAAGATATTCATCTATTGTTTGCAGCAAAGCTCCAGGTGGGTGTTACCAGTTGGGGGGGGGGGGGCACCGTCTGATGCTATCCAATCAGTGCTGTCAGTGTCAGACTGTGCAGGGACACCCCCCAAATGGTAAAACCCATTGCACACTGCTAGTAATTCCTGCCAGAAGTTTATGAAGGATTGGCGCATCAGAGTCATAAGAATGGATGCTCCAGAACCGTTATTTCACGGGGGATGCAAGTAGTCACTGAACCAGGCACGTCAGGAGAGGGGACGGGTCCTCTATAATATGCAGCGACAGCTCATGAACTAGGGGTGGGGATACATTAGCTTCTTTGGGGTGTGACAGGTGGCTGGTTGTGACTATTGCTGCAGTCTTCACAGTTTCTTCGCCAGTACTACACATGGTCAGTGACAGAACTGCCTCTGGCGGAGAATAATACTTGTGTCATGTCGAACTGCAAGTCCTCATGTGCCGGATGAAGTGAGGAAGGGTCATATCGTCATTACAAGTGACTGGAATAAGTCAGAAGAAAATTGCTCAACTGCCTTGTGTACTTCCATTACAGGGGGACTGTCTTGTGTATTAAAAGGGTTGCGCCAAGTTTTGAAGGTACCCCCCCCCCCCCTCCCCATCCACAGCAGGGATGCTTTAAACCAGTTGCTGTTTGGGAAATGTGCTCCTCATGGGTGCAGTATTTCTCAGACTGAACACTACTCGCAGCATTATCATAATTTATGATGCTGTAAATTCCCATCTCTCCGCTGGTCTACTGAACTGTAGTCACATAATGCAGTCACTACAGTTGAGTCGATCCATGGTGATTCATTATGATGCTGCGAGTTCACTTGGTAGGGGGCAGTGTTCAGTGTGGGATATTCTGCTCCCACGCGGAGCATGTTTCCTGCACTGAACCATAGGGAAAATACTGCAACTGCATCGGGCCCATGAGCCATGACTCGTGCCTCCGAATCGTTCCAGATCCAGCGGGATGTTTGGGAGACTGCAATATGTCCCTATTTCAACTGCATCTGCATCCTGCTACGCAGTGACATTGTCACACCTAAAGAGCTAAGCAGGAGAGGGCAAAGCCGGGGGATAATGTGCTCTGTTCATCAGGGGAACGGGGTTAGGGGAGCATGAATTTTTTTGTTGTATCAAAACTATGGGGGTTTTAGTATTGTAAGGCGGCATTATGTGAGGTGCACTAAAGGGAAAAGCTATTGTAAAGGGGCTGCCAAGGGGGCATTACTAATGTGCAGGGGCTCTAAGGAGTCATATCTACTTTGTAGGGGCACCGGTGTGTTAGAACAGCCCTGATTGGCAGGTTTCACAGGATGGCTGCAGCTCCTGTCCATTGTGTCTATGGTCCATGTGGCTGCCGTAAAGCCTCTCTCTAAATGCTGTTAAGAACAGCTCAGCCAAGATGGCCGCCCCACTCATGTTCAGGAAATAGAAAAAAGGACCAGCTTTTTCTTAAGGGGGTTCTCTGCTTTGGACAGTTCCAGCTTCTTAAAGAAGGGTCCCTTGAAAATAAGCTGATCAGAAAGAGTCCTGCTGGGACCCCCATCGATCAGCTGTGATGTGGAGGTCACTGTTAAGGGGGCAGGGGCCACTACTAAAGGGGCAGCTGCTGTGGAGGTCACAGTTAGGTCAGCAGGGTACTGTGAGGTCACAGTTAAGGGAGCGGGGTACTTTGTCAGTAACTGTTAAAGGGACGGGTGCTGTGGAGGTCTCTGTTAAGGGTGCAGGGAACAGTGGAGGTCACAGATTATGGGACAGTCCCCTATGGAGGTCATTGTTAAGGGGCAGGGTGCTGTATAGGTCACTGTTAAGGGGACGGGCCCCTGAGGAAGTCAATGTCGAGGGAGTGGGGTGCTATGAAACTCACTGTTAAAGGGGCGGGCTGATGTGAAGGTCAAAGTTAAGGGGACCCGGCTGCTGTGAAGGTCAAAGTTAAGGGGATTGGCTGCTGTGAAGGTCAAAGTTAAGGGGATAGGCCGCTGTGGAGGTCCCATTTTAAGGATGTGGGGCACTGTGGGGGTGCGGGTGCTGTAGAGGTCACTGTTATGGAGGATACCGTCAATATCTTTTAAGGACACACACAAACATTAAATGAAATAGATTAAATCTACCCGTGTGAAGTCAGGTCCTTCTGCTAGTGTATGTAGGTATGTATATATATATATACACACACTGGCTGTATAGAAGGGTTCTGGACTCACAGGTCACATTTTCACTCTAGCTGTGGTCCGGGCCTCCCTAGCAACCACCCATCATGCTTAACAACGACGCACATCCTTGACGTCAGCCCTGTCCAATCAGCAGCGAATTCTCCCTTCCTTTTCCACCAATCATATGCCAAATCACCTCACGCTGAATGACGCGTCTTCGGAGCCAATGGGACGTTACCGCTGAGTTGTCCAATTGGAGGCTGGAGAAGGCGGGACAACGCGCGCTAGTCTATCAGCTGATTGGCTGTTGACCGGAAATAGGAAGTGTAGTCATTGTGGGGGGGCGATTTCCTTCCACGCTCATTGCTGACCCGGATCGTGAGGGAGGAGGCACGAACTATCAGGCGGGAAAGCTGAGGTGATGATTAGGACGTGTGTTCTTCATTATAATGTGTCGCAGGGTCCCCAGTCCCAGGCAGGTTATATACGAGCATGCGGAAGGACTCCTCTGTGTATAATGGTGATGTGGCCAGGAGTCCTGCAGCTGATTCTTAGTCATTTGTGTCAGGAAAAGCTTGGTGACCCCTCAGGGGTGACTGTATGATGAATGTAGCAGCAAACGTGTGTCTGCCGCTCCGTTCAACTCTGTGGAACTGCAGCGGATTCTCACGTGCTGACCCCGCCAGTCAGACTCTTCTCCTGCAAATAGTTGTTTTTCAGTTGGAAACCCCTTTAAGGCCCCAGAAACCGGAGTGGCAGTGCTAGATCTGTTAGGCTTTGTTGCAGGCCATTCCCCAGCTCAAAGCGGACAACCCAACACAGTAGATCCAGACTAGGTTCCAGCTCTGTGAGTCCTGGGCTTTCATCACGGCACATGTAAACTCTTTGCACAGGGTACATGTCACTGGTGAGGCCAGCCATTGGCTGCAGCAGTGCAAGGACTGGAAGTGCAGTAAAGACGGCCCAGAGCTGAGTGGCGGGTAGCGGGTAAGGCCTCTTTCACACTTGCCTTGGCCGGATCCGTCGTGTACTCCATTTGCCGGAATTACACGCCGGATCCGGAAAAACGCGAGTGAACTGAAAGCATTTGAAGACGGACCCGTCTTCAAAATGCGTTCAGTGTTACTATGGCAGCCAGAACGCTATTAAAGTCCTGGCAGCCATGGTAAAGTGTAGCGAGTGTGCGGTATACTTACAGTCCGCGCGGCTCCCGGGGCGCTCCAGAATGACGTCAGAGCGCCCCATGCGCATGGATGACGTGCCATGCGATCACTTCATCCATGTGCGTGGGGCGCCCTGATGTCACTCTGGAGCGCCCCGGGAGCCGCACAGACGGTAAGTATGCTGCTCCCCACTACACTTTACCATGGCTGCCAGGACTTTAGCGTCCTGGCAGCCATGGTAACCGTTCAGAAAAAGCGAAACGTTGCATCCGGTAATGCGCCAAAACTACGTTTAGCTTAAGGCCGGATCCGGTTTAATGCCTTTCAATGGGCCTTAATTCCGGATCCGGCCTTGCGACAAGTCTTCAGGATTTTTGGCCAGAGCAAAAAGCGCAGTATGCTGCGGTATTTTCTCCGGCCAAAAAACGTTACAGTCCGGAACTGAAGACATCCTGATGCATCCTGAACGGATTTCATCTCCATTCAGAATGCATTAGGATAAAACTGATCAGGATTCTTCCGGCATAGAGCCCCGACGACGGAACTCTATGACGGAAGAAAAGAACGCAAGTGTGAAAGAGCCCTAAGTATTTAGGGTTAACCCCTTAATGACTGACATTTGTCGTCACACTTCAGTCATTTGATCAGTTATTTCCATCAGGTATAATGAAAAGATCTGCTCCTGTTCTGTGTTTTTGACCTGGTTTTGCTCACAATAACTGATGGAAATAACTTGGCAAACAACTGAAGTGTGAACTGAGCCTAAGGGTACTTTCACACTTGCGTTTTTCTTTTCCGGCATAGAGTTCCGTCACAGGGGCTCTATACCGGAAAAGAACTGATCAGGCATATCCCCGTGCATTCTGAATGGAGAGTAATCCGTTCAGTTTGCATCGGGATGTCTTCAGTTCAGTTGTTTTGACTGATCAGGCAAAAGAGAAAACCGCAGCATGTTACGGTTTTCTCTCCGGTGAAAAAAAAACTGAAGACATGCCTGAACGCCAGATCCGGCATTTTTTCTCATAGGGATGTATTAGCGCTGGATCCGTCGTTCCGTTATGCGCATGCGCAGACTGAAAAAAAGGTGAAAAAAATAAATGCCTGATCCGTTTTGCCGGATGACACCGGAACGACGGATCCGGCATTTCAATGCATTTTTTTTCGACTGATCAGGCATTTTTAAGACTGATCCGGCAGGCAGTTCTGGCGACGGAACTGCTTGCCGGATCTCTCTGCCACAAGTGTGAAAGTAGCCTAAGACGAGGTGCTCTTGTGAGCGGTCCTGTTCTGTGAATGAACTGTGACCAGCAACCCTGGTTCTTATAGGGGCCTTTTGCTCTACTGTCAGGATCAGAAGTAGGTCCGGTTCCAGCTGTTAACCCTGTCTGTGACCGTTGTATGATCAAAGGGTATTCCTCCCTCTGATTGGGTCCCAGTGATCCGATCGGATGTCTGGTAAGAACTCTACAGTAAGCCAAAGAAAGGATCATAGATAATCAGTTCTCACCTCTCCTGTCCTTATACTATACACAGTGATAAGCAGGGTGTTCTAGTGGTGATAGATAATCAGTTCTCACATCCCCTGTTCTTAGGCTACTTTCACACTTGCGCTTGATCGGATCCGTTCTGAACGGATCCGATCATATTAATGCAGACGGAGGCTCCGTTCAGTACGGATCCGTCTGCATTAATAACTTAGAAAAATTTCTAAGTGCGAAAGTAGCCTGAGCGGATCCGTTCAGACTTTCAATGTAAAGTCAATGGGGGACGGATCCGCTTGAAGATTGAGCCATATTGTGGCATCTTCAAACTGATCCGTCCCCATTGACTTACATTGTAAGTCTGGATGGATCCGCACGGCCAGGCGGAGCGGAGGCTGAACGCCGCCAGACTGATGCAGTCTGAGCGGATCCGCCTCCATTCAGACTGCATCAGGGCTGGACGGAAGCGTTCTGCTCCGCTCGTGAGCCCCTTCAAACGGAGCTCACGAGCGGACAGCAGAACGCTAGTGTGAAAGTAGCCTTATACTATACACAGGGATAAGCAGGGTGTTCCGATCTGCGACTTGTTTATTTCGTCCCCAGCACGTGCGTGATATTCTGCTCCACTGTAGTCAATGACTGGCCTCAGCGGAGCCAGTTATTGACAGCACTGAATGTGGCGGCTGCACTTTCTACACGTTTCTTTTATTCCCATTCAGACTTGCACATGGTTTGCTGCATTTCCAGCACATACATATAGAGATTTTTTCACTTTTTCTGAGGACAAATTCATAGATTCCTTACAATTATTCAGTGTATAACGGGGTTTTCCACTGTATGTGTGTGTATGTATGTATATATGTGTGTATATATATATATATATATATATATATATTATATAATTTTTTATTTTTTCAAACGGCACAAAAAAAGGCAGTTTCTCTTTACATAAATCTAGGCCTTTAAACAGCCGTATCCTGATGACAGGATTCTGTCATCAGAAATGAGCCCTATAAGCTAAACATATGGCGATGTCCCTTGTAAAACACTGAATCCTAAATGAGTTTATCTAATGCCCCTGTGGCTCTATATTCATAAAAAAACGTTTATATCACCTGCCAATCACTTCAAAATGTGTCCAAGGGGACGTCTCATGCTGAAAGGGGCTCTGTGGCTCTGTTCCTTAAAGGGTTAAATAAAGTCATGGGCACCTTCTTTAAACACTGAATCCTAAATGAGTTTATCTAATGCCCCTGTGGCTCTATATTCATAAAAAACCATTTATATCACCTGCCAATCACTTCAAAATGTGTCCAAGGGGACGTCTCATGCTGAAAGGGGCCCAGCTGCAGCCATGACGTTTATGTGCCCAGCGCCGCCTCCTCAAGTGAATTCGCCGCCCTCCCTTTTATTATATCCGCCTACTTCAGTTCGTGGCTGCCTCTGTAACCTCCGCCCGCTTCATCCAGATCCCGCGCACTAGGTATATCCTGGTGCGCCCGTGCGGACTACTGGCAGCGGCCTCGTACCTTCACTGACTGCCCTATTACAGCCCATCCCAGCCATCTAACCTAGTGCGCGCGAGCGGTGGTTAGAGAAGCAGTGATGACTGAGGTAGGCGGATCGCATGAAAGGGAGGACGGCTATTTCACTACAGAAGGCGGCGCTGGGCACCTAAACGACATGGCTGCAGCCGGGCACCTTTTACCAGGAGACGTCCCCTTGGGCACATTTTGAAGTGATTGACCGGTGATATAAATCCTTTTTTTAATGAATCTAGAGCCACAGGGGCATTCGATAAACTCACTTTAGGATTCTGTGTTTTACAAGGGACATCGCCATATGTTTAGCTTTTAGGGCTCATTTCTGATGACAGAATCCCTTTAAACACGGAGAGGAGAAAACAGAGAGAAAAAAAACACCTGTTCCTTAAAGGGTTAAATAAAGTCATGGGCACCTTCTTTAAAGTACAGTCATGCAGTGCAGAATTTCTGCTTCTTCGTAATGGATTTTTCTGCCCATTTACCACAAAATTCATTCCCTGCATTGCAAAGGATGGCCTCCATCGGAGATTGGGTGGCGGGGTGTAATCTAAAATCCATTATTAGATGGTAGATATCAATAACCCCTACAGAAATGCACAACTACTGCTCTCAGCAGGAGAGGATTGTGGATGTTGAGAGCCTTGTAGTTTAACGGCCCTGTTTCTTTTATTGTAGAAGATGGGCCGCAGAAAGTCGAAGAGAAAGCCTCCACCTAAGAAGAAGATGACGGGAAATCTCGACACCCAGTTCACGTGTCCATTCTGTAACCACGAGAAATCCTGCGACGTCAAGATGTAAGACTGTATTCATACCTCAGGTTGAAATCAGACCTGCGTTTCCGTTTGCCGCAGGTGTACGACATTATTTCTACGACCAGTTATGTCGACTTCTATGTCTCCTGTTGGGGGGATAGTTGTCCGTGTAGATTCTCTGTGGAGTGTGAACAGCATTACACAGACCCTTTTCACATTCATGGGACACAGTTTGTCATTGGATTTGTAATTTCCGCGCAGAATCCGCACCAAATTCTATGTCAAGCCTGGAACGTGTACAGGGCCGGACGTGTGTCCACCATGTGGTAATATAGGGGTGCTGAGGGTGCCAGCCCCTGTTTTTGTGCGGTCACATGATCCCTCTCACCCCGTTAGCAGCCCTGAAAGGGACCCTGTGATATAGACGCCACTATCCCTTAGAACCAGGAGTAGCAGACTGCATCTCGTGATCTTTCCGAGCCGCTGATTGGCTGAGGGGGGGTCATGTGATATTCCATGTGATTCCAAGTGCCAATAAAAAAAAAAAAGAAAGATAGACCTTTCAATCGTGGAAATATGTGTTCCTTTTAAAGGGAACTGTCAGGGCAGCATACTAGAGATCACCGGTTCCCACCTAGATGATCTGTTCACGACCCGTAAAACCGGGCGTCCAAGCGGCTGCACTGGAGGCATCATATGACACACTGCTGTAAATTCTTACATTTGTTATACTCCTCCATTGCCGAAAAACCGTCTTACTCCATTTCCTTCTTCCCACAGGGACAGAGCTCGAAATACGGGTGTCATCTCCTGCACAGTGTGCCTCGAGGAGTTCCAGACCCCCATAACGTGTATCCTTTCCTTGGACTTAGCCTGTGGTGCTGCATATCACTCATGTCCCTCTGGACAGTAGAAAATTTGGTCACCTTACCTTGCAGTGGGTTAGATACCTGTGACAATATAGCAGAACCTGAATGTGCAGGTCGTGCTGTCAGAGATGGGAAAGTGTTAATAATCCACTGGGATTGTTCCAGGGAGGGACCGGGATAAACGAAAAGTCGGAGATAATCTAGATTAACGAGAAAATGTAGTGAAGGAGCTTTTCGGTACCTCATCGGGGTGGATATCGTGGTGTAGGTACGTTGACCAGCTGGTGGTATAATCTGCGCCCCGTGTCTGATGGTGGTCACCGTATGCCCTGCAATAAGCATTTTCCAGAACATTATATGTGTATAGATGTGATAGTGGCCCCGGCTCAGGAGCTCTGTGGCGAGCCGGTGTGCGGGGTGGACCTGCTGCTCCATTCATACAGGGCGCCTGTTCTCATGATCGTTGAGGGACAACCTCCAATCAGATTCTTGTCCTGTGGGTAGGGAGTAAGTTGATATTGTGGCACAGCTCCTCTAAAAGGAACCTGACATCTCCATAATGCCCCCAACCACCTGCAGAACCTTAACGGTGTTGTCCCAACCACCGGGTAGCCTGGAAACGGCGCAGCAGTGGGCACCAGGTGGTCGGCACTTAGTCTTATCTCACCTTAATAACAGCAACATGAGACGCTGAAGTTATCCAATGGTGTGTTTTGTTGTCAGATATGATGGCCAAATTTGCCCCCCCCCCCCCTCCTTTATGTAAATGAGTAGCTTGAAGTCAAAGGGGCGGGAGCCTTCACGCTTCAAGTCAAGCTTGCCCTGTCTCCTTCCTGCCTCCATCATTCTTTTTTGTGGCGTAATGTGCCAGGTATCCCGCACTTGCGCCATCCTTTTTTTGATTGCTCGGCTGTGGTGTGCTCAGAGGCTCACTGCATAGGCGCAGACTCCCGGGAGAGAGAGCGCCCGCGTGCTGCGGGATCTGAGCCTCTGAAGCTGAGCATGCCACAGCTGGACTCATTGCGCAGGCGGTGGAGTATCGTGGGAGAGAGAGAGCTGCCCATCAAGAGTGAAGGAGGCGCTGCAAGCTTGACTTGAAGAATGAAGGTCACGCTCCCTTGACTTTGTGCTTCTCATTTACACACTTTACTACATAAGAGGGTAGAGCACAGCATAGAACAGGGCACATATCTTGTAGTCAGAGTATCACATGGCATCTGTCTGTGAACAGCGATGCCCAGCAGCCATGATACTTTGAGTGCAGTGCAACCCAGCCATATGAGGGGGTCATCACATTGTTGCTGGGGGACTGTGGTCACTATGGAGCCTCGGACAGCTTTCCTTGGTTTAGTCCATATAGATATATGCCCCCTCTGTTACGTGCTGGTACCGCAGAGCTCCCGGGGCCCCTCCTGCCAGCTCTTCCTGTGCTTCTGTGTGTCTTTCCCTTAACGCTTCTGCCCAGATCTGTCAGAACCGGTGGATGTTTACAGTGACTGGATCGATGCTTGTGAAGCTGCCAACCAGTAGCATTGTGCCAGGCGGGCGATCTTATCAGTTTGTACCAGACGCCCTCTCTATGTTGACTTGTACTTCCCACCATGACTTCTTGAGGACAAGTTCAGAGCGCCCTCTGGTGGCAGAAGATGGCCAGCTTCCAGACTTCACAATGAATGAATGCAGACCTTGGCCGCTAGGGGCTGAATCTACCGGGGCGCATTAGAGCAGCGAGATTATAGGATGCTTTAGGGTTAATTTCTTCTTATTTTCCCCTCTAGTGATAATCGTGTTATTTATGTACTATATTCGAGGACTCTCCTCCCGCCACCTAGCGTGTGTGCCGGGGTGCTGCAGCCACTGGCTTTTTTGGGGTCCATACGATAAATTTAGTTGCTGACTTTAAGATCTTGTACTGTCAATTTTTTATTTTATGTTTTGCTAAAAATGTCAGAAATGAGTGCACAACTGTAGACGTGGGAAGCCATACTCTGAGTTGCATCATGCCATGTGCTCCATTCACAACCAGAGCTGCGACCACATGCCTTGGTTCATGGTAGGGGGGAGTTTATTAAGTCTGTCGTTTCATGTGTAAGTCTTTAATAAGAAGCATGCTGGCGTAAGATGCCCAAATTTGAGGCACAGGCCTATATTTTGAGCTGGCATAGATTTGTGCGAGAATTTACACCAGAGTATGCTACAGCTATTCTAGTATGGATGATTCGGTATATTTCTGAATGCAGCTCTGGGTGTAACTGGAGTATGTCAGGTCTCACTGCTACACAGCACGGTCTCTGATGTGATACGTGGCAGGAGATCATCTTCCTCGGTGCACACCAAAGCATACTGCATTATGGGACCTGCTTGTAAATGCAGCTCTGGGTGTGACTGGAGTATATGTCCATATGTAACACAAAATGACAAAATCAAAGTATTTGCAACTTTATTTAAAACTAATGTCTGTCTCCCTTCAATGGTGCTCCTGTCCACGGCTCTGTGGTTTTTCTTTTACTCCACGTAGACTGTGGATGTACCATGGTGTTGGTAGGGTTAAACTGTGACCAGGTTGTTCTTCCAGATCTGTTTTTATGTATCTGCTGTTGTCAAAGCCCCTCCCCCACATACTGGGAAAGAGAAGCGTTTCAGAGGCTGCTCCTGTATCTCACGGCTTCCAGAGTGGTGTGTAGTTACTCAGTTCTACCACAAGATGGTGCAGTCATATGTACAATATACATATGGACATAGTGGCCGATTAATAAGTGGGTGCCCATGGGCACACAGTGTGCAGAGGCAGAAGGTGAGACCGCCATCTTGTATACCTGTGATTTTTATTTTATTTGCCAGATCAGTCCCAAGCAGAAGTGTTTAATGATAACGGACTAGAAATGATGACTTTTACTTTCCAGTTTTATTTTGTAGGTAATGAATGCGGTGTACGTAACTCAGAGCAGAGATCTGTTACCACTTTGATGTAAAAGTGATAAAAAAAAAAAATTCTACCCTCACTTTTTATAATAAAAAGTGCTGTGATATATGAACCAAGTCGAGAAGTTTTGTAAAGGGGTGCGAGGTTGTGACCAGGAGGTGAATCTGTGTTGTAGTGTGTCCTTTACTGGTGGAGTACAGATTCCTGACATACATGCGCTCCGCACCAGGCGCCGGCTATAGACTGGAAGCTTTGCCTCACATCAGACCATTGGTCAGTGTGTACGTTTATAAGCTGTCTGGCCTAAAGGGGTTTTCTGGGCGTTTTATATTGATAACCTATCCTCTGGATAGGTGATCAGTGGCGTCCAACACCCGGGACCCTCCGCCAGTCAGCTGTTTGAGAAGGCAGCAGCCCTCCTGTGAGCGCCTTCTCTTAACTTTTTCTAGGCTAGTGACAACACATTCAATGGTCACGTGGCCTAGGAGCAGCTAAGCCCCTTAGAAGTGAATGGGGCTGAGCTGTTATACCAAGCACAGCCACAATACAATGTACGGCGCTGGGCTTGGTGAGCTGAGAGAAAGCTGCGGCGCTAATGTGGGTACTGGTGCCTTCTCAAACAGCTGATCGACGAGGGTCAGTTTTTTTTTTGTTTTTTTTTCTATTAAAATAATATTTTTAAAAAAGTGTTTTTCCCCCTCCTTGCTACGCCACTCCTACCCATCACTGCAGCCATGATGTCATGTATTTGGCTGCAATGATGTCGTTTTTTTATGCCGCACATGGCTGCAGTGGTCACATGTTGTTAATGTGGCTTTACCACTGTTGCCAGGTATATGGAGCCTGGCTGGGAGAAGCCGTGCTGAATCTGGTAAGTACTGAGCAGTTCTTTATTGCTACAGCACCCCCACAGGAGAAATTAAAGTGTTACTCCAGGTATACCGTAAACAAGTTTTCAGAAATTAATAGTACAGGTAACTATAAGAAACTTTGTAATGTGTCTTTTATTAAAGAATGATGCTTCCTCTTGAGCTTCCCAGGGTGATTTCCTTCTCTTCTCTCAGCCTCTTATCTCTAGTAGCTCCAGCCTCACAAACAAACATCTATTGAGAGATGTCGTCCTGATTTTGATAAAACCTACTTGTTAAGCATCATTCACACGTTTGTGTTCCACGGACAGCACACGTCCCCATTCGCGGTCAGTTTTTTTTTTTTAGCACTGATGGATGCTCTATTTTGTCCATGTTCACGGATCCATCACGCCCATTATAGTCTGTGAAAACCACAGATGCAATCAGTGTTTCACGGATCATTAGTAAGAGATTCTTTGAAAATGATTTTTTTTTTCCAGCTGTTCAGTGTCTGTGAAACATTGATGGCACATGGACAGCAAAAAACAAACACAGATCCGTCATGGACATCTTCACGGAGGCATTACTGACCACCTTTTCATGGATTTAAGCACTGACCTGGACAGGTGAATGAGGCTTTAGGCTGAGTTCACACTTCAGTCATTTGGTCTCATATTTCCATCAGTGATTGAGCCAAAACCATGTGCGGGTCAAAAACACAGAACAGGAGCAGAACTTTCCATTCTACCTTACCTTTGAATAGGCTTCACTACTGGCTTTGGCTCACAATAACTGGAGTGTGAACTTGGCTTTAGAAGAATCCCTAGATGAGTAGTGGATCAGCTGTAATCTGTGGTGACACCTGCCAGTAAGTGTTCAGTTTCCCTAAAGCAAGCATGTCAAACTCAAAGGCTAACATGGGCCAAAAAAAACAAAATTTAAGTTTGTGGGCCGCATCAAAAAAATATTTTTTTTTTTTTTACAATATAATGCAGACGGATCCGCTCTGAACGCAAGTGTGAAAGTAGCCTTAGGGGCGAGAACCTGGGATCTTTCATCCCTTGTCCTATTCAGCTCTATCAGGGTGAATAGGACTTCACACTGTCCCTGCTGCTCTGTGCCTTGTGCACACAGCATCAGGGATGTTACCATGGCAACCAGGGCTTCTGTAGCGTCCTGGCTGCCATGGTAACTGATCGGAGCCCCAGGCTTACACAGCTGGGGCTCCGATCAGAAGCTGCCACTGCACCACCAATGAGGGGGAGGGGAGAGGTCCCTGTGGCCACTGCCACCAATGATTTTAATACTGGGGGGGTTTACAGGGGCTGGCGCACTGTGCCACCAATGATTTTAATGGGATGGGAGGTTGAGGGGGGGGGGGCGGCACACTGCACCACCAATGATAAATTACCCCTTTATACAGGAGGCTGGTACTGGCAGATCAGCAGTTAACCCCTCAGGTGCGGCACCTAAGGGGTTAACTGCCTCTGATCGCAGCTCCCTGTCAGCGGCAGGGTGCCGGCAATGCGATTCTGCTGCCGGCACCCGCCTCCTGTATTGTGTTAAAGACTGACTTTCACTATCAGGCCACACAGAGCGGCGCCCAGCGATGTCTCATACTGCCGCTCCGTTCGCCTGCAGTGCTCCATTACTGTCTCCTCTCCTGCTCCACATGCTGCTGATTACTATCGGAGCGATGGCAGGAGACATGGCTGTAGCGCTGTCCAATCGCAGCGCAGGGAGAAGGAACGCCCACTAGTGAAGCTGATGTCTCCTCCCATCGCTCCGATAGTAATCAGCAGCATGTGGAGCAGGAGAGGAGACAGTAATGGGGCACTGCGGGCGAACGGAGCGGCGCCCAGGACTAATGGTGAGTGCTGAGACATCGCTGGCCGCTGCTCTTTGTGGGAAATGGGAATAGTCCTATCATTGGTGGCGCAGTGCGCCCGCCCCTCTCTCCTCATTGGTGGCGCAGTGCGCCCGCCCCTCTCTCCTCATTGGTGGCGCAGTGCGCCTGCCCCTCCTCCCCCCCTCTCTTCTCATTGGTGGCAGCGGCAGCAGCACAGGGGGAGGGAGGACAGCTTCCTTCTCCCTGTGCTGCTGAGAGAACATGAGCGCGCCGATAGCAGCGTGCTCATGTTCAGAGATACTAGACTGCCGGGCCCCAAAGATATTCATTGCGGGCCCCAAAGATATTCATTGCGGGCCGCATGCTTGACACCCATGCCCTAAAGCATCCCCAAAGTGAAAATTAAAGTGTACTTCCAGTTAGAAAGTTTTCAGAAATAGGTAATACAGGTGACTATAAGAAACTTTGTAATAATCTTTATTAAAGAATGATTCTGGCCCCTGGGCTTCCCATGTTGCTTTTTCCTTCTTAGCCTTTTATTTCTAGTAGTTCCAGTCTTTGGCTCCAGACTTGCACACAAAAGTGTATGGAGAGAGAAGGATGCTGCAGCCAGCTACTTAGTGATTTATTACCCAACTGAAGGGTGGTGGAGCCTTATCTTACTAGAAATAATGGCTAAGAAACTGCTGTTTGTGTGTGTCTCCTCCAGCCGCCGCCGCCTCTTCCTTCTCTCTCTTCATAGATATCAATGTTAAAAGCAGCAAAGAACAAAGCATCCTGATAAAAGCAAATAGAATAATTTTTCTTAAAAAAAAAAAAGATATATTACAAAGTTTATTATATTTGCATGCACTATTAATTTATGGAAAGCGGAGGTATGCTTTAAGTATTGCACAGGGCTCCTTCACATAAATGGGTTGTCTGTGTAAGACTATATTCACACGACCGTAGTGTATTGCGGATACGAAAAACACGGATACCGGCCCGTGTGTGTTCTGCAATTTGCCAACCGCACGCCTGTTCTTGTCTGCAATTGCGGATAAGATTAGTACATGCTTTATATTTTTGCGGGCTGTCTGCATCTTTTGTGGCCACGTTGAAATGAATGGGTCTGCACCCGTTCCACAAAATTGCGGCACGGATGTGGACCCATTCATACGGTCGTGTGAATGAGCCCTAATACAGGTCAGGTCCTCCAAGGTGAGATGCTGTCTGTAGCAGCTTCCTACTTTGTCCAAGATATGAGCAGAAGACCCCCCCCCCCTTTCTATTAATGCCTTAATAGGATATATGAAAGTGGGTTCTATAAGCTTTGTGTTTTCATTCCTCAGCGATGCCAGATCTCTGCTTGTTGTCAGTGAAAATTAAACAGATCCTTTGGAGTCTGCGTTGTGCTATATCTAGTAAATGCATGTGTAATGGATTGATTGTTTTCTAGGGAATGTATTGGCTCACCTAGACAAACTGTAGCAATCAAGGGTGTGCTGATTTGCTGCTAGCAAGCAGAGATCTTGACCATTACTGGGGCATTGAAAAGTGTACTGGATTAAAAACTATTTTACTCTTGGTGTATCGCATCCTCTTAGCTTGTTGCTTTTTCTTTCACCATTCTCCTTTGTCCAAAATGAAACCTTCCCTTATAATGGGATTTCATCAGATGTAGGCTTCATGCACACGTTTGGGTCTATTTGGCTATTCACGTGGAGTTTTTTTTTAATGACCAGTAGCTGTCCTGTTTTCACTGCCATGTGGGCCCCATTGGAATCCACGGGTCCATTTTTAACAGGCATTTAGACAGGAGTATACCTGATGTTAAAAACAAAAAACAAGAAACGGATATCCTGTTTTAAAGGACTTTCAGGGGGTAAAAAAACAAAACAAAAAAAATCACACTCAAAATTAAAGTGGAAAAACACACTACAGGCTGATCCAACTTTGATGTAATGTCCTTAAAACAAGTCAAAATGAGGCTCAGTAGTGTGTGTGGCTCCACGTGCCTGTATGACCTCCCTACAACGCCTGTGCATGCTCCTGATGAGGCGGCGGATGTTCTCCTGAGGGATCTCCTCCCAGACCTGGACTAAAGCATCTGCCAACTCCTGGACAGTCTGTGGTGCAACATGACGTTGGTGGATAGAGCGAGACATGATGTCCCAGATGTGCTCAATTGGATTCAGGTCTGGGGAACGGGCGGGCCTGTCCATAGCATCAATGCCTTCGTCTTGCAGGAACTGCTGACACACTCCAGCCACATGAGGTCTAGCATTGTCTTGCATTAGGAGGAACCCAGGGCCAACCGCACCAGCATATGGTCTCACAAGGGGTCTGAGGATCTCATCTCGGTACCTAATGGCAGTCAGGCTACCTCTGGCGAGCACATGGAGGGCTGTGCGGCCCTCCAAAGAAATGCCACCCCTCACCATTACTGACCCAATGCCAAACCGGTCATGCTGGAGGATATTGCAGGCAGCAGAACGTTTTCCACGGCGTCTCCAGACTCTGTCATGTGCTCAGTGTGAACCTGCTTTCATCTGTGAAGAGCACAGGGCGCCAGTGGCGAATTTGCCAATCTTTGTGTTCTCAGGCAAATGTCAAACGTCCTGCATGGTGTTGGGCTGTAAGCACAACCCCCACCTGTGGACGTTGGGCCCTCATATCACCCTCATGGAGTCTGTTTCTGACCGTTTGAGCAGACACATGCACGTTTGTGGCCTGCTGGAGGTCATTTTGCAGGGCTCTGGCAGTGCTCCTGTTCCTCCTTGCACAAAGGCGGAGGTAGCGGTCCTGATGCTGGGTTGTTGCCCTCCTACGTCCTCCACATCTCCTGATGTTCTGGCCTGTCTCCTGGTAGCGCCTCCATGCTCTGGACACTACGCTGACAGACACAGCAAACCTTCTTGCCACAGCTCGCATTGATGTGCCATCCTGGATAAGCTGCACTACCTGAGCCACTTGTGTGGGTTGTAGACTAAGTCTCATGCTACCACTAGAGTGAAAGCACTGCCGGCATTCAAAAGTGACCAAAACATCAGCCAGGAAGCATAGGAACCGAGAAGTGGTCTGTGGTCACCACCTGCAGAACCACTCCTTTATTGGGGGTGTCTTGCTGATTGCCTATAATTTCCACCTGTTGTCTATCCCATTTGCCCAACAGCATGTGAAATTGATTGTCACTCAGTGTTGCTTCCTAAGTGGACAGTTTGATTCACAGAAGTGCAATTGACTTGGAGTTACATTGTGTTGTTTTAGTGTTCCCTTTATTTTTTTGAGCAGTGTAGATATATATATATATATATATATATATATATATATATATATATAATGCACAACTTGGGGGCTAATAGCTAATCAGCAGGGCATGGTGGGAGTTGTAGTTTTACAACAGCTGGAGGGCCGCAGGTTGAGCATGCCTGCTCTAAGGCCTCTTTCAGACGGGCATTGCGGGAAAATGTGCGAGTGCGTTGCGGGAACACCCGCGATTTTTCCGCGCGAGTGCAAAACATTGTAATGCGTTTTGCACTCGCGCGAGAAAAATCGTGCATGTTTGGTACCCAAACCCGAACTTCACAGATCGGTGTTCTGTAGATTGTATTATTTTCCCTTATAGCATGGTTATAAGGGAAAATAATAGCATTCTAAATACAGAATGCATAGTAAAATAGCGCTGGAGGGGTTAAAAAATAAATAAAAAAAATGTAACTCTCCTTAGTCCACTTGATCGCATAGCCTGGCATCTCCTTCTGTCTCCTTTGCTGAACAGGACCTGTGGTGAGCATTCATTGCAGGAACAGGACCTGTGGTGTCATCACATGATCCATCACCATGGTAAAAGATCATGTGATGGAACATGTGATGACTGGAGTGACGTCCCCACAGGTCCTGTTCAGCAAAGGAGACAGACAAGATGCTGGGCAGCGCGATCAAGTGGACTAAGGTGAGTTAAATATATTTTTTTTAACCCCTCCAGCGCTATTGTACTATGCATTCTATTTTCAGAATGCTATTATTTTCCCTTATAACCATGTTATAAGGGAAAATAATAATGATACTCCATACCGATCGTCTCCTAGCAACCGTGCGTGAAAATTTCACCGCATCCGCACTTGCTTGTGGATGCTAGCGATTTTCATGCAACCCCATTCATTTCTATGGGGCCTGCGTTACGTGAAAAACGCACAAAATAGAGGATGCTGCGATTTTCACGCAACGCATAAGTGATGTGTGAAAATCACCGCTCTTGTGAACAGCCCCATAGAAATGAATGGGTCCGGATTCAGTGCGGGTGCAATGAGTTCAACTCACGCATCGCATCCGCGCGGAATACTCGCCCGTGTGAAAGGGGCCTAAGGGGCTGCACATTTAACCAAGAGTCATTTGTACTTAAAGGGAACCTGTCACCAGTTTTATGGTGTCCTAACTAAGGGCAACATAAATAAGTGACTGATTCTCTTAGCAAAATGCTGGGTCACTTTCTTTAATTGACCCAGTCGATCTGCCAACATCTTGTAATGAAAAGCTCCAGCTGATAATGATGAGTCATGAATATTCATGAGCTCCTGACTCTCCCCGCCCACCTGCTGCTGAATGACAGTTATTTTCCATATGAATCAGCAGTACGCTGGACTCGCTGACATCACGCTGGACTCAAATCAGCTCATTAGCAGGCGGCATCTTTGTGTGTATATTATGAGGTAACCATCTGTCACACCAGTAAGTGAATACATCTAACGCACTTTTTTAGTAGTTAATGATTGTATATAATTAGTTAGATTATAATCAAATATCCACATGACAGGTTCCCTTTAACATATTGCAGCTTTGGCCCAGTCAAGTGAATGTGACTGCTCTGCCCGGGTCCAGCCACTATGAGCAATAGAGAGCTGATGAACAATGAAGGGGCAGCAGCGCTCACCAACACCCGCTAAAATCAGCTCATCGGTGGTAGTGCGGAGTATCAGCCTACTTTCTGCCAAAAACAGTGCCACCCTTATCCTCAGGTCGTGAGTGTTACTGCGGCAAACTTTCACATCCATGGAGCTGAACAGCATTGCAGGACACAACCTCTCGATAGGTGGGGTCTATAAGCAGCTATATTTTTCTAACCTCCTCTCCCTAGATGAAGTCATTTGGTATGTGCTCATAGTCACGTGACCAATAAGCGCCACCCTGGGGAGGGGCCAGTTGGTAAAATGGAGGCTGGACATGTCAATATGTCTCTTATGTAGAAATGTTCGTGCTCCGCCATCAGTAGGGGGTGGTCGATGTCACATTATGTGATGACTGGAGATTTCCTTTAAATCAGGGATGCTCAACCTGTGGCCCTCCAGCTGTTGTAAAACTACAACTCCCACCATGCCCTTCTGTAGGCTGTCCGGGAATTATGGGAGTTGTAGTTTTCCAACAGCATGCCTGCTTTAAACCATCAGCCTATGGATTGGGAGACGACTAGAGCATGATGGGTAATCTCTGGGCAAAGACTTCCCCAACCACTGGTGCCCTTGCCCATGGATTTAGTTTTAACCTCTTCTTTGCTGCTTCTCTCTGCTGAATTGGCATTAGCCCTCCCCCTGGCATCACGGCGCACGCAGACAAACCACACGGAGCCCTGGTAGAAATATATATCTAGAAATATATTTGCAGTCGGTTCTTAAACAGAGCGGAGGTGAGGTGTTGGACACTGCAGTGATGAGAGGAAAGGGTGGCGGTAGGGGAGGGCAAGGGGCATGCACAAAACGTAGCCAGGCAAGTCGTTCATTACGCTGTGGTCTGCAGAGCATTGCACCCGTCTCGGTGGCTGTCGTATCCCTATTAACCTCTCACCTGCCCAGAACATATTCCGATAAATGGTCCCCTCTCATCAGAGACCTGCCCCATCCACCCGTATCCCCTGCCAGACTAGGAAAGCTGCAGAGCATCGCTGCCCTGACGTCACCTATTTCTTTGCCTTCTGCCCACCTCTGCAGCGATGCTCTGCAGACCAGCCGTCACTCTCGTGGCATGCTTAGCACAGGGGGAGGATTGTGATGTGTAGATTGTATATCCCCACAACCATCAGGACTGCCATTAAAATAATAATAATAAAAAATAAAAATAAAGTTTGTGACCCCCGCCGACTGAGTGAAAAAAATGACACAGGGTGCAATGCTCTGCAGATGTCCATCTAAATATCAAAGAAGGCAATGTGGCGTTTGTTGTCAGTCTCTTGTAAAAGTGGTGTCAGGCGCAGAGGGAATAGGTTTATTTCTTTACTGCCAAAGCAGCGGGCATAGGCTGGCACAGAATGGGAAGCTTTACCCCTTTTCTGCCAGGAGAGCAGAAAGTGGGTAGGATGAACTTCATTCTCTGCCAGAACAGCAGGTATGGGACGGGCAGCATCTAATTGCCAGAAGGCAGGCTGGCACAGAGTGGGCATCATCTATTTCTTCCTTTGCAAGAGCAAACACGGATAGTGGGTAGCATTTAACCCCCTTTGCCAGAGCAACTAGCACACACTGGCATAGAATGGGCAGCATGAACACCGTTCTCTGCCATAGTAGCAGGCACACGCTGGCACAGAAGAGGGTGGTGTGCGGGTTATATTGGGAATGGATGGTGTTACTCGGAGTTGTAATACTGATGGCTGTCGTCGTAGTTCCCGTCCTCATTAAAGAGCATGTTGGCATCCGTGCAGTACTTGGCGTCGTAGACCTGGCGCGGGAGACCGTACACAGTCATGCCTTGCTGAGATGCTCCCTTGTTCGTTCCCATTTGCAAGGGTATGGTCTCGGTGTCGCAGTGCTCCATGCCAAGCTTCTGCTCAAAGATCTGGCGCTTGGTGCCTGGAGCCGTCATGCCGGCCTGAGGAAACAGGGAAAGTGTGTTAGGCCTGTAGTGCAGAGTAACTTACGCCTTACAGCCACCACTAGGGGGAGCTCACTCCATACTTATATCTACAGCTCCCATTGAGAGCAATATTACTACTCATGCAATGAGCTCCCCCTAGTGTTGACTTGTTCTGCTTGGAATGTGAGACGATTTCATTTATTCCTGTAAACGGTGGATGGCATGGTCAGCAGATACAGACTGCACCAGAGTTCTGCTACTATGTCCCTGGCGGAGATTTAAACTCACCTGGGATGCCCCTTTATTGGTGCCCATTTGTAAGCTGATGGTAGCTTGATCCAGCGGCTGTTCATTGCCCAGTTTGGGGTCATACAGATGTCTACGGGTGCCATATGATGTCATACCCTTTTGGCTGGCAAACCTGTTGGTTCCCATCTGCAAGAAGATCAAACATTTCAGAAAATGCCACCCCTTGAACTAACGAGAACCGTTTTTCTATATGTCCTATTTCTCCAGTATCCTGATATCCTTCACTAGAATCCTGATAGTCTGCTGCCACCTTGTGGTGAATGTTGGAATGTGACAATGGTAATTGAGTTCTACTCAAAATTCCCTGCAAATCCATCAGCAGACCCTGTATCATCTGCTCATTACATATATGGAAGGTATATAGTACAGGGGTCAGCAACCTTCCGCACTTCAGCTGCTGTGAAACTACAGCTCCCAGCATGCACCCTTGCTCGGCTCTTCTTGTAAAGGAGGATTCTGGGAGCTGTAGTTTCTGAACAGCTGAAGTGCCAAACACAGTTGCTGATCCCTTGCTTCCTTCTAATGTGACTTTATCGCCCCCTGCTGGTGACACATGAGAATGCACACATCCACAACTCACTCACCTGAAGTCCAATGATGTTTCTTCCTTCTCTAAGTTTATCAGGGTTGAATTTCCTCTCCTGACGGTCGGCGTACTTAACTCCAAGGTCGACTTTGGCACCTTTCGACTTGGCCTAAAACATTGAATATTCATATATGTAATCATATCATCAGATTTCATTGCTACCCCCTAGTCTATAGTGATGCATATTCAATTGCATGTTGTGCTCTATTTGGACACTACGATCGATGATTCCAGCTTTTAGCTGCATTTTCTGTTGAAGCTTATGGAATACATATCCTATCTCGCCGGAGGCTCAGGTTGTAGTTTGCCCCTTGCTTTACACTGCAGCTCTGCTTATTCATATTTGATGTTGTGTATAAGCCCAAGCTCGGCAGCTGGTCAGTCCAGGTCAAATGATTTCAACTGCATGGACAGTATGCTTAGGAAACTACCCACATGAAAATGAGTCTCCATCCTGTAGAAATCTTCTCCTTTTCTCTAGTCACATGCAGAGCTGCAGCAAATTCACAAAACCCTGGTTCATTGCATTGTGGGAGATGTCATTTTGTTTAGTTTTTTTCTTATTTAGATTACTTTACAGTACTTGGTGTAATGTACCATAATGAGGTATGCACTGTACAGGCATAAACCCAGTAACGAACATCAGTGAAATGTGAAAAGGCCAGGATGCAGCTCCGGATGTAACTGGAGTATAATGCATGGTGAGATCAGTAGCAGAAAATCCAAGTATGTAATGTAGAGGACCCTAAAATGCCAGATCATGCTATGAACAGTATATCAAACTTCAGCATTAAAAACTGGATTGGCCATCCTGTTGCACTGCACATATTGACCACCAGGTGGCAGAAGGACACTGTAACTCTAATCTGTAGTGCCTGTGGAGGATGTGATCTTCGTATAGAGGGGTTTGTACCTTCCCAGGAGCTATACATTACATCACGCAGTGCGACATGGGTGGGGAACGGCTGCTCATGGCTACTGTATGGAGATGCCCTAGGCTGGAGGCACAGATGATATGCTGCTCTTCTGACTAATAGGTCTGTCTCACACCTGTGCGTTATGTAATATTTGAAATATATGCTGTAACTATATATGGTGAGAAGTGATGTCATCTCAATCAGATGGATCTTTGAGAAAGAAAGCGGCAGAGAAATGGGGAGATCGTTGCACGATAAATAATGTATGCACACAGTGACTCCACCAGCAGAATAGTGAGTGCAGCTCTGGAGTATAAGTCAGGATGTAACTGAGGATCAGTACAGAATAAGTAATGTATGTACACAGTGACTGCACCCGCAGAATAGTGAGTGCAGCTCTGGAGTATAATACAGGATGTAACTGAGGATCAGTACAGAATAAGTAATGTATGTACACAGTGACTGCACCAGCAGAATAGTGAGTGCAGCTCTGGAGTATAATACAGGATGTAACTGAGGATCAGTACAGAATAAGTAATGTATGTACACAGTGACTGCACCAGCAGAACAGTGAGTGCAGCTCTGAAGTATAATACAGGATGTAACTCAGGATCAGTACAGGATAAGTAATGTATGTACACAGTGACTGCACCAGCGGAATAGTGAGTGCAGCTCTGGAGTACAATACAGGATGTAACTCAGGATAAGTACAGGATAAGTAATGTATGTACACAGTGACTCCACCAGCAGAATAGTGAGTGCAGCTCTGGAGTATAATACAAGATGTAACTCAGGATCAGTACAGGATAAGTAATGTATGTACACAGTGGCTCCACCAGCGGAATAGTGAGTGCAGCTCTGGAGTACAATACAGGATGTAACTCAGGATCAGTACAGCATAAGTAATGTATGTACACAGTGACTCTGCTAAAAGAATAGTGAGTGCAGCTCTGGAGTATAATGCAGGATGTAACTCAGGATCAGTACAGGATAAGTAATGTAATGTATGTACACAGTGACTGCACCAGCAGAATAGTGAGTGCAGCTCTGGAGTATAATGCAGGATGTAACTCAGGATCAGTACAGGATAAGTAATGTATGTACACAGTGACTCTGCTAACAGAATAGTGAGTGCAGCTCTGGAGTATAATACAGGATGTAACTCCGGATCAGTATAGGATGAGTAATGTAATGTATGTACACAGTGACTGCACCAGCAGAATAGTGAGTGCAGCTCTGGAGTATAATATAGGATTTAACTCAATTAAATAAATGTTCTGAGTGGTTGATATGGACAATATGTCACTGTCACACTGGTGACCACTGGGACTTACCACGCCGGCCAGGGCGAGCAGTGTAGACTGGACTTGGGTAAGGTTGGTGTTCTCAAACAGATCGTTGGCCTCAAATATATCGTGTGATTGGACGCCGTACGCTGTGATGGCCTTGATAAAGTTTCCAATATTTTCCAGCTGCAGAAAGAGAGAATCGGGTTAAGGTGATAGTAAAATGAGTGTTTAAAGGGGTTGTACAGGTTTTAAAAAAAAAAAAAAAACATGGCTGCCTTCATCTAGAAACACTGCCACACCCGTCTATGGCAAATGACAGCTTGTAGGAGCAAGTGAGCATCAACGAGCCGTACACTTAGGCCCCTTTCACGGGCGAGTATTCCGCACGGATGCGATGTGTGAGTTGAACGCATTGCACCCGCACTGAATCCCGACCCATTCATTTCTATGGGCCTGTGCACACGAGCGGTGATTTTCACGCATCACTTGTGCGTTGCGTGAAAATCGCAGCATGCTCTATTTTGCTCCATAGAAATTAATGGGGTTGCGTGAAAATTGCAAGCATCCGCAAGCAAGTGCGGATGCGGTGCGATTTTCACGCACTGTTGTTAGGTGATGATCAGGATGGAGACCCAATCATTATTATTTTCCCTTATAGCATGGTTATAAAGGAAAATAATAGCATTCTGAATACAGAATGCAAAGTAAAATAGGGCTGGATGGGTTAAAAAAAAAGATATTTTTTTTAACTCACCTTAATCCACTTGATCGCGCAGCACGGCATCACTTCTGTCTGTCTTCTGTACTGTGTGCAGGAACAGGACCTGTGGGGACGTCACTCCGGTCATCACATGGTCCGTCACATGATCTTTTACCATGGTGATGGATCATGTGATGACCGGAGTGACGTCACCACAGGTCCTGTTCAGCAAAGGAGACAGACGAGATGCCGGGTAGCGCGATCAAGTGGACTAAGGTGAGTTAAAAAATTTTTAACCCCTCCAGTGCTATTTTACTATGCATTCTGTATTCAGAATGCTATTATTTTCCCCTATAACCATGTTATGAGGGAAAATAATACAATCTACACAACACCGATCCGGGTTTGGGTACCAAACATGCAGATTTTTCTCACGCGAGTGCAAAACGCATTACAATGTTTTGCACTCGCGGGGAAAAATCGTGCATGTTCCCGCAACGCACCCGCACCTGCACCTTTTCCCGCAACGCCCGTCTGAAAGAGGCCTAAGCCCTAGTGTCCTCAGTGTCAGTATGGTGCAGGAAAGCCACTCTCACTTACCTGATGCCAGTTTTGTGTAGACTCATTGATCTTCCTGACGGAGCCGGGCTGCAGCTTATTGATTAATCTGTGGGAGGCAGAAGGAAAAGTAGACATAAGTTTCCTAGGTCCGGACGACCCCCTACCATGAAGATATGACCAGTGGATCTGCGCTCTACTCACTCGCACAAGATGGCGCCATTTTTCAGGGACTCCATGAACTTGTTTTCAATTTTCTTTCCGGTTGTGCTTTCTATCCACTCCCTCAGCTCGGCCTCCAGGTGGGGGTTATACTTGGAGGCCAACTGAAAGTAAAGAAAGAAGCATGTCAGTAGTGGTGCTGTAACTACTACCCCCAGCGTTTATCTCAGCTGTATATCGCTGCAGGAAATTTTATAGAATACCGCCATACACATCAGTATGCTGCCAGTATGGTGGGACTGGATCAATAATTCCCCCAATAAGGTTTTTATTTTTGATGGGGGGGGCTTAAAGTGTTGCACAATTTGGTATATAAATGTTATGATTCTCTGGATATAAAATGCAATAAATTTATTACATTTGATTTGTCACAGAAATAAACATTCTAGCGCCAACCTAGATAAGGCCCATATCCATGAATGTAGGACTAGGACGCCATGTCTCAAATCGGCCTTGCTGCCCATAGCAACTAATCAGTGCTCGGCTTTTATTCCTTAGGCTGCTCAGAAGAAAATGAAAGCTGAGCTCTGATTGGTCGCTATTGGACACAAGGCTAGATGGTAACACAAGCTAAACCTACCCCTCTCCAGCATATAGTTTAGTCACTGAAATATCACAGTTGCCCATAGCAACCACACGCTACCCCCCCCCCCCCAAATATATAGTTTAGTCACTGAAATATCACAGTTGCCCATAGAAACCAATCACAAGCCAGCTTTTACTCTCCAAAGGGCCTGTGAAAACAGAGCTCGAATCCGGACGGTTGCTATGGGCAACTGCTCCACTTTTCTTTTGCTTCGGTTTTGATAAATCCCCCTCGTTGTACTAAAACCGGTATTACTAACCCAAAACACCAGCAACGCAACACAATCCAGCTCTTCCCCCGAGCGATCCCTGCAGGCCTGAGACACGATAGTAATGTACTACATATGGGCCCTTTAAAGGGTCCATCTGCTTAATTTCACATACTCATGCCACACGATTCATAGGTCGCCGTCCCTTTAACACTGGCACCATTTCTATGTTTTATTGTTACCAAATTCCGCAATTGGCGAATGTGCAGAAGAGCGCTGCGTTTATCTCGCTGGGCCCAGGCGGCAGCATGGCAGGCGTGTGCCCGCTTTTGGCTTTGTTCATTAGAGGTGTAATTAATCAGGGGAAATGAATCGTTACGTCAGGCCCAAAAAAAAATCTCCAACTTCCTAATATATTTCAGTTCCTCGCCATTTTCAAGATCTCTTCTTGCTGTCAGTGAAAGGGATCAATCTTGTTTACAGCCATAGACCTAAGAGAAATATTAGGTTGGTCCAGGTTTTGGGTCTTTTTGCGCCATTGTTCCCTGCTCAAGACCTTCCCCTGTAATACCATAACTGATAAAAAAGAGCCCCTGCCCTCACTGGAGGACTGTGGGAGTGAGAGGAAGACACCAAGGGAGACAGAGTTGTAGCTCGGCTTTTTGCTTTTCAGGTTCTCATTCACTGACAGCAAGCAGAGATCTTGAATGAGGAGAAAAGGAAACCGTATATTAGTAAGTTGCAGAACTTGTTCCGATCTCTCCTTCTAGGACAGGGGTGTCAAACTCAAATTCATCGGGGGCCGCATCAGCAGTTTGGTCACCCTCAAAGGGCCGGTTGTATCTGTAGGACTATGTGTCTACTCTTTATTATCATAAATTATTGTCACTGCGTTCAATTATTACTGTTTTTTGTAATAATGTAAGTAATAACTAGCTCTGAAAGCTTGACCTGCAAGCGCTGACTGGGGTCACATAGCATTATACTGATTTATGATGCTATGTAACCCTTACAGTTCTGGAATGTGTTGGATAACACTGACATAATGCTGTATTTTTCGCCCTATAAGACGCACCGGCCCATAAGACGCACCTAGGTTTTTGAGGAGGAAAATAAGAAGAAAAAAAATTTTGAACCAAAAGGTGTGCTTTTTTGAACTAATTGTGGTCTGTGGGTGACGCACTGTTATGGGGGATCTGTGGGTGATGCACTGTTATGGGGGATCTGTGGGTGACGCACTGTTATGGGGGATCTGTGGGTGACGCACTGTTATGGGGGATCTGTGGGTGACGCACTGTTATGGGGGATCTGTGGGTGACACTTATGGGGGATCTGTGGGTGACGCTTATGGGGGATCTGTGGGTGACACATATATAGCATCTTATGCTATGTGTCATCCACAGATCCCCTCCATAAGTGTCCCTGTAGTGACTGACCCTCAATACACGGGCTAGGGGCCGGCATCTGCTTTTATAATGACAGCGGGGCCCGTGCAGTGACTATTCTACTACACGGGCCCCGCTCACTGTATAATCGTATCTCTAATAGTTAATGGTTACCGTAGGTATATAATCGCATAAGGAGCGCTGTGTATTAACGGTACTTACAACTACAAGCGCTCGCCGAGAGGAGGCAGGCCGGGAGGACAGGCGCTGGCAGCGTGAGTCATACGTTATGCGCCCACACCGCCTGCTTCATTCATAAAGTGGGCGGCGCAGGCGCGTGACGTATGACTCACACTGCCAGCGCCCATCCTCCCGGCCTGCCTCCTCTCGGCGAGCGCTTGTAGTTGTAAGTACCGGTAATACACAGCGCTCCTTATGCGATTATATACATACGGTAACCATTAACTATTAGAGATACGATTATACAGTGAGCGGGGCCCGCGTAGTAGAATAGTCACTGCACGGGCCCCGCCGTCATTATAAAAGCAGATGCCGGCCCCCAGCCCCTCCTCCCTCACAGCTGATACACCCGATACAGGAGCCGGGAGGAGCGGGGGCCGCCTGCAGGAAGTGATAATAAAAGGTGAAGGCTGGCGGCGGCTACGCGGGCCACATGACGAGGTCTGGCAGGCCGGATTCGGCCCGCGGGCCTTGTGTTTGACACCCGTGTTCTAGGAGGTCGCCCCATCGTCAGGACATCCTGGGAGGGCAGTTATGAATCATGTGAGCTGCGCGGCTTTCGCACCTGGCGTCGGATCATGTGACTTGTTTACCACGTACACCTGCGCCATAGCCAAGAAAGAGGACGACGCTCAGTGTACAATCCTAAATATCACTCATACAGGGGGATGTGGGGGAGAGGAATGTAGGGGGGGGGGGCAGGAACTATGTGTGGGTGGTGTGAGGAGGGGGCAATTTCCAGCCCTCAGGGGCAGCATTCCGGCGTCTATGAAGTCTTTGTATAGAACAATGACCCGGTAAATGTGTGCGGCAGGAGTCAGCTACGTGAGACATCACCAGGCGGGCTGCCAGCCTTCACTGCATGCCAGACTGCCAGGACCACACAGCAGTGCCTCTAGAACAGCAGCTCTCAATGGCGGATTATAAAAGGGGATTTTGGGCTGCCACTCAGGGCTCCTGGGGAACCATGATCGTCCAAAACACCCATAAATGTTATTGGGCTTCGCATTTTCGTACTGCGTTGGGGTATGGGAGTCAATGGCTCCGACCCCACTGCTCCCACCAGGCCTGATGCCAATGAGATAGGAGAGCAGTGCAGGTGGTCGTGGTGGCATCATAGTGACTGCCCGCACCACAACCAAACCCACAGGCTGTTGTGGTGCAGGTGGAGCGGGAGTAAGGTGAGGGCGGTATTTTTTTAGTTTTTTTTGTTTATCACCACTGTTGGGGGCACGTAACTACTGGGGACATTATTACTGCTGGGGGCACTATAGGGCACATTATAACTGCTGGGGGCACTATAGGGCACATTCTAACTGCTGGGGGCACTATAGGGCACATTCTAACTGCTGGGGGCACTATAGGGCACATTATAACTGCTGGGGGCACTATAGGGCACATAACTGCTGGGGGCACTATAGGGCACATTATAACTGCTGGGGGCACTATAGGGCACATTATAACTGCTGGGGGCACTATAGGGCACATTATAACTGCTGGGGGCACTATAGGGCACATTATAACTGCTGGGGGCACTATAGGGCACATTATAACTGCTGGGGGCACTATAGGGCGCATTATAACTGCTGGGGGCACTATAGGGCACATTATAACTGCTGGGGGCACTATAGGGCGCATTATAACTGCTGGGGGCACTATAGGGCACATAACTGCTGGGGGCACTATAGGGCGCATTATAACTGCTGGGGGCACTATAGGGCGCATTATAACTGCTGGGGGCACTATAGGGCGCATTATAACTGCTGGGGGCACTATAGGGCACATTATAACTGCTAGGGGCCCTACAGGGAGTATTATAATTGCTGGAGGCACTATAGAGGCCATTATAACTACTGGGGGCACTATAGGGCGCATGATAACTGCTAGGGACACTATAGGGAGTATTATTGCTGGGGGGTTAATATTTCAGAATAACCCACTGGACCCAGGAGGTCAATAGATATAGTTCAATAGTCCTAAGACTATAAATTCCTGTTTGTGGTCTTTTTATTAAAACATAACTTTTATTTCTTATTCACATACACAAAAAAACAAAACAAAAAGGACTCTGTTGAGAGCTTTAAAAATACATATGGAGGGATATTTGACAGGAGGTAGGAGTATGTGTCACCATAATATCAGAGTGGGGGACACAATTATATCCTTCTATGAGTGGTATATAGTAGTCTAATGTGATTACTGACTGATTTGTTAAACTTGCCACCTGGCGTTGAGTTATAAGCTCAATTGTCTACTGGTGTCTTCTGGCACCAAACAATCAAAACTATTTAAACTATCACTCACTCATTAAGCAGATCGCCTGTATACTGTACTAATCACTACTTGAAGTGATTGATCCTACCCAAGGATATGCTGTATGCTATGTCGATTGCTGCTAACTATATCAATACTATCCCTGTCATATGAGCTGGTACGCACTGCGTCATTATTGCTGGGGGCACTATAGAGGCCATTATAACTGCTAGGGACACTATAGGGAGTATTATTGCTGGGGGCACTATAGAGGACATTATAACTGCTAGGGGCACTATAGGGAGTATTATAATTGCTGGAGGCACTATAGGGGCATAATAACTTCTGGGGGCACTATAGAGGCCATTATAACTACTGGGGGCACTATAGGGGCATTATGACTTCTGGGGACACTATAGGGGCATTATAACTGATTGGGCCATTATAGGGGGCATTATAACTGATTGGGCCATTATAGGGGGCATTATAACTGATTGGGCCATTATAGGGGGCATTATAACTGCTGGGGGCACTATAGGGGGGCCTTATTACTACTGGAGGCACTGTGGGGGCATTATTAATACTGGGGGTTCTGTGGGGGGCTGGGTCATTATTATTAATGAGCACAATATAGAGGGCACTACTACTAATGGGGGCACTCTTGGGGAGCATTATCGCTATTGGTGGTACTATTACTAATGAGGACACCCTGGGAGAGAATTATTTCTGGTGGGACTTTGGGAAGCACCATTGCTATGGCGAGACCATCTGTATGGCACTATTAATTCTGCAGTATAGTCTTTGGGGAGCACAGTAGGCACAGTATTGGGGTAGCAGCAGGATGGCAATGTTGGGGCACCAGGAGGAGGAGGATGATAGAAAATAGAAAAGTCTTTATGGAAGTACAGAATGGGAGTACATCCAGCAGTATCAAAACATAGTTCCAAACAATTCATAGTGTAAGGCTAGGTCTACATGTCGACAGATAGGGCACAACTACACTGCACCAATGTCGCGCAACAATTTGTATAATGGCAGTCTATGGTGTCGCACTGCAACATCTCGAATGGATTTTCTGCAACTGTCGCAGTCGTAGCATGTTGCAGTGCGACACCATAGACTGCCATTATACAAATTGTTGCGCGACAAATGTAGACCTAGCCTAAATCTTCCCAGATAGAAATTTGTGGATATAAGCAAGGATGGGAGTTGTAGTACTTATCCTCTCTATATTTCTTAAAGTCTCTCTCTCTGCAGCATCTAAAGCTGGCAATAAGGTTCTTGCAAACGTGTCTGTAATTCCCAGCGGAGGGGTGCAGAATTAAGATACGAATGGCCAGGACCGTGTCTAAGTGTGAAGGGTGTATTACTAATATCCCCCTTACTGCAGTAAAGTTTCTATCAGCCTTAGGCCTCATGCACACGACAGTATTTTTTCACGGTCCGCAAAACGTTGTTCCGTGATCCGTTTCCGTTTTTGTTTCCGTGTGTCTTCCTTGATTTTTGGAGGATCACCAGACATGAAGGAAAGTAAAAAAATAATCTAAGTCAAGTTTGCCATGCAAATGATAGGAAACAAAAACGGACACGGACGCGGATGACAATCTTGTGTGCCTCCGTGTTTTTTCACGGACCCATTGACTTGAATGGGTCCGTGAATCGTTGTCCGTGAAACAAATAGGACAGGTCCTATTTTTTTGATGGACTGAAAACACGGATCACGGGCGCGGATGACAAACGGTGCATTATCCGAGTTTTCAACGGACCCATTGAAAGTCAATGGGTCTGCAGAAAATCACAGAAAACGGAACAACGGACACGGGACACAACAACGGTCGTGTGCATGAGGCCTTAATCAGCAAATACCTTACAGACTGACTCCAGCGCTCAGCCTTGTAGATTCTGGAATACTATACAGTAGATATGGCTTCCTTGATGTAAATATCTCAGAGACAGTGATTCTCTGGGACTTCTGGGGAGTGAGCACAGAGAGCGTCTCTCTCAAGATGAGACTCAAACTAAACTAGGGGAGGACCTAGGTCCAACTCCTAGTCTCCTACAGGATAGAGTCAGGATTGTTAACCCTGACTGATCCACAGAAAACTGTACGAGTACAATCAAATACATCAGAACATTAAATAACATTTAAATAACAAGAATCAAGCAATTTTGCAAGCAGGGTTCTGCAGATGTAATAGGTATGCGGTGCTGTATTCTCCTGTATGTTTGGTAGCACTGAATATAATGTCCATTAAAATATCTCTTTAGCACTGAAGGGGGGGGGGGGGGTTTATACTGTGTAGTATACTTCTTTTTTTTTTGTACTTTTTGAAAAACAGTCCAGGGCCTTTGGGACATCTAGAATAACAGCACCTCTAGGACAGCAGTGCTTCTAAGAGAGCAGCACCTCTACTACAGCAGCACCTCTGGGCCAGCGGCACCTCTCGGATAGCAGGACCTCTAGGACAGCAGCATGCTAGTTGTAGACATCTTGAGTTTGGCCATATTAGAGCGCATCATTATAACAGTGCAGGAGTCTATTATAGGGGTCCCTGTGACTCAGAGGTCAAGCGATGGAAGCTCTACGGTCCAGTCTGTAAATCTCTACTAAAACAGTATTATGCAAGATCAGCAGTACACAGCCCTCAATATGGGGGACCTGAGATAAGGAATCAGGAGGATCAGGATGAACAGTGTTAAGGCGATACTGGGAATGTGAATGGGCGGATGGGGAGGATGGAGCTATATCAGGGTTTAGAGGGCTAGGCCTTAACCCTGCTTTCACACCTGAGCGTTTCTCAAACGCGCGTTTCTTGTCATAGTAAACGCGCGTTTGACGCGCGTTTGTGTGATTGACTGCAGTGTCCTATAGCCACAAACGCGCGTCAAAACGCCCCAAAGAAGCTCAAGAACTTGATTATGCGTCGGGCGTTTTACAGCGCGATTGTACGCGCTGTAAAACGTCCAAGTGAGAACCATTCCCACAGGGAAGCATTGGTTTTCATGTGTTGAGCGTTTTACAGCGCGTTTGAACGCGCTGTAAAACGCTCAGGTGTGAACTTAGGGTTAAGTAGAGTACAGGTGTATTTTGGGGTCACAGAGATAGCAGTGTACAGACCAGGGTGTGCAGGAGCAGCAGAGCAGATAGGGGGTAGCATAGATTCAGCAGGAATAACGGAGTGGACAGGAAGGAGGGATGATGAGGATGATGATGCAGTGACACTAAACTCTCTCCGCTCTGCCAACTCAAACATTGACAGATCTGGAATTGACCAAACTAGGGAGCAGAGACGGGACACAGACCCCCATCCTCAGATACACAGCCCTGCTACACCCAGACAGGAGGGGCGTGCTTCATCTCACGCTCTGTCTACTTAATACAGAGAGGCCTGCGTCTGCTGCAGAACATCTCACCTACAGCAAAGCGCCCTGTGGTCTTGAATACAAACCATTTCATGGTGGGGAATGTAGTGCTGCATGGTTAGCTGAGACCATATCACACATGAAAGGCTTAGATACACAGGCTCAGAAGATGACATCACACATGAAAGGCTTAGATACACAGGCTCAGAAGATGACATCACACATGAAAGGCTTAGATACACAGGCTCAGAAGATGACACCACACATGAAAGGCTTAGATACCTAGGCTCAGAAAATATCACAAATGAAAGGCTTAGATACGCAGGCTCAGCAGACAGTATCACCTTGGATGGACCTAGATACGCAGGCTCAGCACAGCTGCCCTTTAGAAATTACATTTTCTGACGTATGATACTTTATAGGACGTTCTTTGTCCACATTAGTGTAACTACTATAATTTCTTGTTTTGTTATGCTATAAATGTGATTTTACGGCGTTTTTTGTGACCAATGCAGGGTTTTGGTTTTTTGTATCATTTTTTATGCATAATTGTATAATATTTTTATTTTTATTTTAGAAAATGTAAGTGTATATTTTGTGACAGTGTTTCAGGTTACCGTATGGTTTTATATTTGTGTTTGTCGTCTCACATCCATAATTGTGATATAGTACGCGTCTATTTTAGGGTAGCATTGCAACAAGGGCAAGGATCTTTTGGAGTGCCGTTTTTTTTTTTTTTATAAATAATTTTTAATATTTTTTTCCACTTTTTTGTCAAAAAAAAAGACCACTGGGGACTGTACACAGTAGTCCCAGTTACGTGAGAAATGAGCCCTTTAGCCACAAGTATTGTCACTGTTAGGGCAGATCTGGGTCTAGTTAGGTTGAGCGGCAGATTCCTGCAATCGTTGGTGCTTGTTGAGTATGTGAGACAAGAGAAGACAGAAGCAGTGAAAAAACCACTACTGTCTTCTCTCTGGGTCCTCAGCAGTACCTGACGGCTGGGCACCCAACATGCAGCTGCCCGGTCACTCGGGCACACTCCTTAAACCCGTGCCGTATATATATACGGTTTGTTAATTGTATAATACACCTCCAGAATACCACTCATACCCTAAGGCCTCCTGCACACGACCGTGGGTGTCCCGTTGCCGTATTGCGGACCCCATGTGCGGATCCGCAATATACGGGCACCGTTCCGAGCGCATTCCGCATCACGGATGCCGACCCATTCACTTCAATAGGTCCGGAGATGCGGAACGGAAGCACGGAACAAGTGAACGGGTCCGCGATCAGCTGCGGCTGCCCCACGGACGGTGTGGACCACAGCACAGCCATGGGGCGCACACGTTCGTGTGCAGGATGCCTTAACTAAAGAATCCAGACCAGTGACAACATGTTGGGGTGTCCCATGTCTTTTCATTTAAAGGAGAGAAATGGTAAGTAATACTGCCACAGAGTGCATATATAAAAGTGCCATAATAGTACCCATAGAATACCACTATACAGTCCCTGTGTATTGTAGCCATGGAGTGCACACATGATAGTTCCATAATAACACTGCTATACAGTGCTCAAATAATAATTAAGGATATAACTTGATAAATTGAGAGCTGGCATTCTGACTTTGGTTGAGGCCATGGTGGGAGTTGGAGTCCCTGATCCATGGAGGGTCCAGATATATTGCTCCAGTCGCCCATACTATAATCCAGTTCTGGTGACAGAAAACCAGGACCCGACACAAACTTACCAAGCATAAATATACCACAAGAATGGGCGCCATATTCTTAAAGGGGTTATACCACCAGAAATACCGTTATGTAGCTGACGGACATTAGCGATTCGCCCATGTCAGCACTACATAACAGTGTGTTTCTAACATTTGTCCCTGCAGCCGTTTTTGTAAAAAAAAAAGCACTTTTATAATATGCTAATGAGCCTCTAGGTGCTATGTGGGAGTAAAATCAGCACCTAGAGGCTCCGTCTACTCACCCTTTATCCCGCCCAGGTCCTCTGTTCTGCCCGCCCCGCTTCGGCGCAGGCGCGGTGAGTGAATGATGCGCTTCTGGTGCCGGATTCCTCACTGCGCCTGCGCCGACTACGTCACAGTGAGGAAGCCGGCATCAGGAGAGCGGCCTTCACTCACTGCGCCTGCGCCGAAGACAGAAGTGAACGGCGCAGGCGCAGGATTTCATCAACGATGCGGTGGACCGTGGCATCAATCAAGAGGAGCGGGGCGGGCAGAACAGAGGACCTGGGCGGGATAAAGCGTGAGTAGACGGAGCCTCTAGGTGCTGATTTTACGCCCACATAGCACCTAGAGGCTCATTAGCATATTATAAAAGTGCTTCTTTTTTTTTACCAAAATGGCTGCAGGGAGAAAGGTAAAAAACATACGGTTATGTAGTGCTGACATGGGCGCATCGCTAATGTCAGTCAGCTACATAACGGTATTTCTGGTGGTAGAAACCCTATCTACATTATATAAATGAATGAAAAAAGTAAAGATCAGACATCATATACTACATAACAATCTCTAAGAAAGCTAGAACCAGCCCCGTACCTTGCATTGGTCCAGAGATCTCCCCATTCATTGCTCCAATTGTTCTCCCCTAGATTTATCTTAAGATGACAGCTTAGGGGCATTCCCTTTTTTGGGGGGCATGTCCTTTCTGCTGCAGCTCTCTTTCTTGCCAGTTGAAGGATAGAACTGAGAATGTGCGACCATCTCAGTAGGTGGACATACAACTTACTATGCAGAACACCAGGGGGCACCAGTATAATGAATTAAAAGAAATATCTCAGAACTTTGTAACAGAATGTGAATTATAATAGTAACTCATTTTTCAAGCTGAATATATTAAAATAACATTTAATGGTCGCACAGCCCCTTTAAGTGCACCCTTGAGGAACCCTACTTTACCACCTGTAAGATAAGATTTATAGCTCTGCTCTCACATACCTCTCAACTACTCAAAACATGGCTGAAGTAGTTTTACTTGTGTCACATAAATATAAACTCCTGACAGATCCGAGTTCCCAGCTTTCCTAAAATACCTTGGGCCGTTTCCTTCTATTTTGGGTTTGGCACATACTTAAAAATATCTGCTGGTAAATATGTGACCGATATCCCCCAGCAAAATGTTACCGCTCAGAGCAAAGTAAAGAAAAATGTGTTTACATTGCTGCATACAGAATTCTGCTGGTTGCCCTTGGAAACAGACAGCAGTTTAACGCCACTCATGTGTCAGACATGTGACCTAACAGCCGACCTCTCATTACTCTGTGTCGTTTGAGATATCACAAGGCACTGCTCTCTGGTGACAGAAAAACGTCAGAATTCTGAAAATAGCCTAAGACATAAATGGAGGAGGAAACATTGTATATGTCAAAATGAGTATAACGTACGTGGAAGAAAGGATTTACATGACACACTTCTCCTATGTCCTGGTGGGACGGAGGTTCTAGAACATGGATGTCAAACTCATGGCCCTCCAGATGTTGCAAAACTACAACTCCCATCATTCCCTGATAGCTGTAGTATGCCCAGGCATGATGGGAGTTGTAGTTTTGCAACAGCTGGAGGGCCACGAGTTTGACATCCCTGTTCTAGAACATGGCTATTATTAATACGTACACACTGAGAAATTATAATTATGGACATACTAAATGACATTAAAGTTATTTGATGACTCCCTGGACACCAGGGACATTAGAATTAGCCCACTAGACAGCAGGGACATCAGCATTAGCTCACTAGACACCAGGAACATTAATATTAGCCCACTAGACACCAGGGACATTAATATTAGCCCACTAGACACCAGGAACATTATCATTAGCCAACTAGACACCAGGAACATTAATATTAGCCCACTAGACACCAGGGACATTAATATTAGCCCACTAGACACCAGGGACATCAGCATTAGCCCACTAGACACCAGGGACATCAGCATTAGCTCACTAGACACCAGGGACATCAGCATTAGCTCACTAGACACCAGGGACATCAGCATTAGCTCACTAGACACCAGGGACATCAGCATTAGCTCACTAGACACCAGGAACATTATCATTAGCCAACTAGACACCAGGAACATTAGTATTAGCCAACTAGACACCAGGGACATTAATATTAGCCCACTAGACACCAGGGACATTAATATTAGCCCACTAGACACCAGGAACATTAATATTAGCCCACTAGACACCAGGGACATCAGCATTAGCCCACTAGACACCAGGGACATCAGCATTAGTCCACTGGACACCAGGGACATCAGCATTAGCCAACTAGACACCAGGAACATTAGTATTAGCCAACTAGACACCAGGGACATTAATATTAGCCCACTAGACACCAGGGACATTAATATTAGCTCACTAGACACCAGGAACATTAATATTAGCCCACTAGACACCAGGGACATCAGCATTAGTCCACTAGACACCAGGGACATCAGCATTAGCTCACTAGACACCAGGGACATTAATATTAGCCCACTAGACACCAGGGACATCAGCATTAGCCCACTAGACACCAGGGACATTAATATTAGCCCACTAGACACCAGGAACATTAATATTAGCCCACTAGACACCAGGGACATCAGCATTAGCCCACTAGACACCAGGGACATTAATATTAGCCCACTAGACACCAGGGACATTAATATTAGCCCACTAGACACCAGGGACATCAGCATTAGCCCACTAGACACCAGGGACATCAGCATTAGCTCACTAGACACCAGGAACATTATCATTAGCCAACTAGACACCAGGAACATTAGTATTAGCCAACTAGACACCAGGGACATTAATATTAGCCCACTAGACACCAGGGACATTAATATTAGCCCACTAGACACCAGGAACATTAGTATTAGCCAACTAGACACCAGGGACATTAATATTAGCCCACTAGACACCAGGGACATTAATATTAGCCCACTAGACACCAGGGACATCAGCATTAGCCCACTAGACACCAGGGACATCAGCATTAGCTCACTAGACACCAGGAACATTATCATTAGCCAACTAGACACCAGGAACATTAGTATTAGCCAACTAGACACCAGGGACATTAATATTAGCCCACTAGACACCAGGGACATTAATATTAGCCCACTAGACACCAGGGACATTAATATTAGCCCACTAGACACCAGGAACATTAATATTAGCCCACTAGACACCAGGGACATCAGCATTAGCCCACTAGACACCAGGGACATCAGCATTAGCCAACTAGACACCAGGAACATTAGTATTAGCCAACTAGACACCAGGGACATTAATATTAGCCCACTAGACACCAGGGACATTAATATTAGCTCACTAGACACCAGGAACATTAATATTAGCCCACTAGACACCAGGGACATCAGCATTAGCCCACTAGACACCAGGGACATCAGCATTAGCCCACTAGACACCAGGGACATCAGCATTAGCTCACTAGACACCAGGAACATTATCATTAGCCAACTAGACACCAGGAACATTAGTATTAGCCAACTAGACACCAGGGACATTAATATTAGCCCACTAGACACCAGGGACATTAATATTAGCCCACTAGACACCAGGAACATTAGTATTAGCCAACTAGACACCAGGAACATTAATATTAGCCCACTAGACACCAGGGACATTAATATTAGCCCACTAGACACCAGGGACATCAGCATTAGCCCACTAGACACCAGGGACATCAGCATTAGCTCACTAGACACCAGGAACATTATCATTAGCCAACTAGACACCAGGAACATTAGTATTAGCCAACTAGACACCAGGGACATTAATATTAGCCCACTAGACACCAGGGACATTAATATTAGCCCACTAGACACCAGGAACATTAATATTAGCCCACTAGACACCAGGGACATCAGCATTAGCCCACTAGACACCAGGGACATCAGCATTAGTCCACTGGACACCAGGGACATCAGCATTAGCCAACTAGACACCAGGAACATTAGTATTAGCCAACTAGACACCAGGGACATTAATATTAGCCCACTAGACACCAGGGACATTAATATTAGCTCACTAGACACCAGGAACATTAATATTAGCCCACTAGACACCAGGGACATCAGCATTAGCCCACTAGACACCAGGGACATCAGCATTAGCCCACTAGACACCAGGGACATCAGCATTAGCTCACTAGACACCAGGAACATTATCATTAGCCAACTAGACACCAGGAACATTAGTATTAGCCAACTAGACACCAGGGACATTAATATTAGCCCACTAGACACCAGGGACATTAATATTAGCCCACTAGACACCAGGAACATTAGTATTAGCCAACTAGACACCAGGGACATTAATATTAGCCCACTAGACACCAGGGACATTAATATTAGCCCACTAGACACCAGGGACATCAGCATTAGTCCACTAGACACCAGGGACATTAGCATTAGCCCACTAGACACCAGGGACATTAGAATTAGCCAACTAGACACCAGAGACATTAGTATTAGTCCACTAGACACCAGAGACATTAGTATTAGCCCACTAGACACCAGGAACATTAATATTAGCCCACTAGACACCAGGGACATCAGCATTAGTCCACTAGACACCAGGGACATCAGCATTAGCCCACTGGACACCAGGAACATCAGCATTAGCCCACTGGACACCAGGAACATCAGCATTAGCCCACTGGACACCAGGGACATCAGCATTAGCCCACTGGATACCAGGAACATCAGCATTAGCCCACTGGACACCAGGAACATCAGCATTAGCCCACTGGACACCAGGGGCATTAGCATTAGACCACTAGCCCACTTAATGTTTCTTGTGGACGGCCACACAGAATCACCCACTCTCAGGTCCGGACCATTCATACGTCTCCTGTCAGCCACACGCTTATATCAGTTGCCCATCTTTTTCAGGTTATTTGGAATTTTCCGCCAAATAGAAGACAAAGAAGAGGAAAATTGTTCCTCCTCAGGAATACCGGAAGTTTGAGAACCAGAAAATGTGCCAAACTGTGGATGGAACCCATATGCCCCAAAAAACGGCGACTTATCAGTGGACTCCTGTTTACGGTTATTAATGGCAAACTCAGCTAATGACAAGAATGAAGACCACTCCTCCTGGTTCTCCGAAACAAAACATCTCAAGTAAGTCTCCAGAATCTGATTGGTGCGCTCCGTCTGTCCTTTCAACTGGGGATGAAAAGCCGAAGAAAAGGACAACTGTACCCCCAGTCAAGTACAGAACGCTTTCCAGAATCTGGAAACAAACTGAGTCCCCCGATCAGACACCACATCAGAGGGAATGCCATGTAGTTTTACAACGTTATTGACAAACACCTGTGCAAGAGTCTTGGCATTAGGTAGAGCCGGCAATGCTATAAAATTAGTCATTTTTCTAAACCGATCAACTACCACCAGGATCACGTTTTTTCCCGAAGATTTCGGTAAATCCGTGATAAAGTCCATGGGCAAATGCGTGCAAGGTCTGGACGGGATGGGTAACAGAAGAAGAGATCCAGAAGGCTGAGTATGTGTCACCTTAGCACAAGCACAGGTACAACAGGCTGACACATAGTCCTCAACACATTTGCGCAGCCCGGCCACCAAAATCTGCACAAGATAAGATCGACAGTGGATCTACTCCCAGGGTGTCCAGCCAAGACAGTTCAGTGATGTTCCTCAAATACCTTATGACGTAAGTCTGAAGGAACAAACCATTTCCCTGGAGGACAAGAGTCCGGAGCATCTTCTTGGGCCTCCAACACCTTAGCCTCAAGATCAGGATATAGGGCAGATATGACTACCCTTCAGACAAAATGGGAATAGGATCTTTAGAATCACCCCCCCCCCCCCCCCCCCAAGGAAAGCTGCGCGACAAAGCTTCCGCCTTGACGGTCTTAACCCTAGGGCGGTAGGTGACAATGAAGTTAAATCTGGTGAAAAACAGCGACCATCTGGCCTGCCTTGGATTCAGTCGGTCATTTAGCTGACTCAAGGTAAGCCAGATTTTTGTGATCAGTAATTACCGTAATAGAATGAATTGCTCCTTCCAACCAATGGCACCATTCTTCAAAAGCCAACTTAATGGCCAGCAATTCCCTATTACCCACGTCATAATTTCTTTCAACAGTGGATGATGATTAATAACAAACATACATATCTAAATGCGGGGGGGGGGGGGGGGGGGGGGGCGGGGGGCTTGACTTGAGTCATCTACTGATCAGTGATCATTAGAGCTGCAGGAATAAATAACATCTAAATGTCTGGTGGGGTAGATGGGGGGAGGGGGGGGGGTAGATGATCTAACCCAGCACCCCTTCCCCCATCAGCCCTTGTCCTACCACCCCATCTACCCGTACCCCTGCAAAACTTGCTAGCTTTTATTCTGTCTTGTTGACAGGATTTTGTTTATTTATATTAAGATTATGTGGTTATTGTCTTATATGACTTGTTTTTGCCAGTTATTTCTATCTTTATATGGATCTAAAGAGGTTGTGCATTTGTTTACAGCTATAGTTAATTGGTACATTAAACTGTGCATATTCATGTAAGTATTTAGTAAACACTCCACAAGTTGGGGGGGCGCACTTGGGCAGCTCAGCCTCTGTTGGTGGTGGACCCTGTCCCAGCCCTGCTCACACGATCCTTATGAGTCTCCATGTCTGGAGAATAAATTTGCATGCCACCCAGATAAACAACAACAAATCTCCCCACCAGATGTTGAAAGATGTCATTGATAAAGTATTGAAAAACCGCTGGAGCGCTGTTTAACCCAAAGGGCATGACCAGGTTTTCAAAATGACCCTCAGGGGTATTAAATGCGGTCTTCCACTCATCCCCCTCCCTGATCCTTACCAGATTATATGCCCCCCTCAGATCCAATTTAGAGAACACCTTGGCACTCACAATCTGACTAAAACAAATCCGGAATCAAAGGAAGGGGGTGAGGATCACAGATGGAAACACGGTTGAGCTCACGGAAATCCAGACATGGTCTAAGGGTACCAACCCAGCAGCCACTGGGGATTTGGATGGTCTGATAAGACCCTTCGCCAAGCTCTCGGTCCTTTTTTTCGGGCTCCGAAAGATTATACAACCGAGATTTGGGCAGTTTAGCTCCAGGAATAAGATTGACGGGACAATCATACTCCTGATGCGGGGGTAACTCCTGGTTACCACTCTCGGAAAACATAGAAAAACATATCAGATTATTCGGAAATGAACGAGGGTACAGTTTTAGTGGTGCAAAAATCTCTCTAATCGAGAATCTGTCTCGCTTGCCAGTCGATGGTAGGGTTATGTTTGCTTAACCATGGTAAACCCAAAACCATCGGAGCAGGCAGACCCTCCAACACATAACACGAGACAGATTCCCGATGGAAATCACCCACTCTTAAATGAATGTCATTTACCACCTGCGACAGGCATTTTTGGGTAAGAGGTGCAGAATCAATTGCAAAGACAGAAATGACACTGAATTCAGAGCAATAGATCTCTGCGTTCTCTCTGCCGTAAACCACGCAACTTGGTCTCAGCCTGAGAGATCGGATCCGGGTCATCATAAATAAGCTAAAAAACATTCATCTACCGACTGGAGGGAAGGTGATCCGGTCGGCAGAGAAAAAGCGCCCAAGATGTGCATTATCCTTAAGCAAAAAAATGATCATACCCACACGTTGACACTCATCCCCAGAAAAGTATGGACGCAGCTTAAAGTACAATTTACACGATTCCCTGAACCAAATAAAATTGTCACTACCCCCAGAAAATCTGTCCGGGAGGGCAACCTTTGGTTCAGGGCAGGCCTGGTACCCACCATTGGAACCAGCCGCCTGTGTCTCTGAATCCGTAAGACTGTCGCGCGGAGGTCAGCTACTTCCAAAGACAGTCCCTGCAGCTGTTCGACCAGTACAGACATAGGATCCATAGTTGCACTGACCTGAACGTTTTTTTTTGATAATGTCATGATCAGTGTGGGGGGGACGACGACTCCACACTGAACACAGGAGGGGAGAGGAACAGTAACTGGGCCTGGAAACTAGGGAAGAAACAGGTCATCTCCTAGACAACCCTAATCCAGGTCCTGACTACCCATAAATATGAATAGACCTTGAAGGTAGGAATATTCATAAGCAGGATACCCAGTGGTGTATCTTGGTTTTGTGCTGCCCTAGGCGAGACTAAACTCGGGCGGCCCCCTAATATAAATTTGACCCACCCCTTCCTGTCAAGGCCAAACCCCTTTCTCTCTAAACCCCACCTCTTCCTATGTGCCATCCACAGATCCCCCTCACCTAAACAGTGTCATCCACAGATCCCCCTCCCCGACGCTCACAGGAGTACATTTATAAACTAATCAGTAACTTTAACTTTAATCATTGCTGATCTCTTTACTTGGATACCGTACTCTGTCTTAGCTCCGGTAACAACAGGCAGTGCGGGCGGGCGGGCGGTGCTCACTCACTGACGTCACGCGCCTGCGCCGCCTAGTGGGAGGAGCAGGCGTGTGACATCAGTGAGTGAGCGCCACCCGCCCGCACTGCCTGCTGTTACCGGAGCTAAGACAGAGTAAGGTATCCAAGTAAAGAGATCAGCAATGATTAAAGTTAAAGTTACTGATTAGTTTATAAATGTACTCCTGTGAGCGGCCTGGCCCTCTATATTATAACCCCCAGGCAAGCGTCCCCGTCACCATGAGAACGCCTGGGGGTTAGAATATACCATCGGATTTGAGTTTTCACAATCTCACTGAGATCGTGAAAACTCAGATCCGATGGTATATTCTAACCCCCAGGCAAGCGTCCCCGTCACCATGGGAACGCCTGGGGGTTAGAATATACCATCGGATCTTCTGAGTATACCGGCATATAAGACAGATGGGACAAGGGGCAAACAAGGCATTTTGCCGCTCCATTGGCAAGTGCCGCCCTAGGCAAATGCCTTGTTTGCCTTGTGATAGATACGCCACTGAGGATACCTAGGCTCTGATTTCCCTATAAGGCCCTGAAATAAGTATAGGACCAGAGACAACCCATTCCTCCCCAGATGGACAAATGGAAGTCTCTGTCTCCGGCCCAGATACAACAACAGGGAATATAACAAATACAAACAAAAGAAGAACAGGAACACCAGGGAGGATCTCACACCAGCTCAGCCAAACCCAAATTAAGCTATCAACCGCATAGTCAGAAGGGTGGGGTGAGACTATAAAGGGTAGAAGTGATGACCACTGAGCAACAGCTGAGAAAAGGGAAGTGATCTTTAACCCTATCAACACTGAATCAAAAGAAATTAAGAAAGCTGTTATATTCCTCCACGCTCAGCCAATCTCCTTGATTTCCTGACATCAGTCACATAAGGGACCGTGACAGAGATGTTACTAACCCCCAAGACATCAGGGATGTTATAAACCCGCCAGACACCAGAGATGTTACCGGTAAAACACCAGGAATGTTGTTAATCCTCCAGACACCAGGGATGTTGTTAACCCACCAGACACCAGAGATGTTGTTAACCCACCAGACACCAGGGATGTTGTTAACCCACCAGACACCAGGGATGTTATTAACCCACCAGACACCAGGGATGTTGTTAACCCCCCAGAGACCAGGGATGTTGTTAACCCCCCAGAGACCAGGGATGTCTTTAACCCCCCCCCCCCTTCCCCAGACACCAGGGTTGGTGTTGACCCCCCAGACATCAGGGATGTTATTAACCCACCAGACACCAGGGATGTTATTAACCTACCAGACACCAGGGATGTTATTAACCTACCAGACACCAGGGATGTTATTAACCTACCAGACACCAGTAATGTTGTCAACCCCCAGACACCTGGGATGTTAACCCAATAGTCAACAAGAATATTTACGTTAATACTATTATTTAACCCAATAGACACCAAAAAAAAAACATTATACCCATATTATAACCAAATAAATTATTTTTATGGTGTAAATCATTAAGCATTAATAAATGATTATTTTACTAATAAATGTAAAAAAAATGAGACAGACAGAGATGATATTGTTCCGGGCTGGGAACGTCATTGTTTCCATACTTGTGCACACACATGGAATGTCTGGTAGGCTTCTGTATATGATGAATGCAGATGTTCTGCCACAAACTGAACAGCATGAGCTCTATCCTCATCAGCTCGTCTAAATAGTAGTAATTAGTCTGACACCCGTAAAAGGAGCGCGGGCGAGACCGGTCCCACAGGACGCATTAGTTCTCTCTGCTGAAGGAGTGTATGGACTGAGCACCCAAAGCACTGCACAGGTGCAAAGACAGCTCCAACCCTAATGTTTTTTATTGGACAGAGTCATTTGGGAACTGTACGGATGGAGCAAAGATAAAATATATTATTGTAACCATTAATTATTACGGTAGACATTTCATTTTATTGTTAACCCATTAACCAATATTATTACTATTATTATTATTATTATTATTAATCATCAGATAACTGCAACCAGACAATATATTATAACATACAACCTGTAGGCGATATAAATAAGGGAAAAACAAATGCCAAACTTTTCTTCTTATACTATTTGTTATGTTTATGTTGAATTTATTGCAAAGCTGTTAACATTTTTGCTTACCACCGCACAACTATATGCGTTGTGGCGGTAAGCTCTTAACTATATCTTTACGTATATAAGCTCTGGATTGCAGTGTGATTTGCTGGCATCCAGTGGCGCTGCAGATAACTGTGACTGCGCTCTCAATAGGATTCTGGAGATCAGGCAAACTGGTAGTATCTATACACTGATAATAATCACACCGTATAATGGTATCTATACACTGATAATAATCACACCGTATAATGGTAGTATCTATACACTGATAATAATCACACCGTATAATGGTAGTATCTATACACTGATAATAATCACACCGTATAATGGTAGTATCTATACACTGATAATAATCACACCGTATAATGGTAATATCTATACACTGATAATAATCACACCGTATAATGGTAGTATCTATACGCTGATAATAATTACACCGTATAATAGTAGTATCTATACACTGATAACAATCACTCCGTATAATGGTAGTATCTATACACTGATAATAATCACACCGTATAATGGTAGTATCTATACACTGATAATAATCACACAGTATAATGGTAGTATCTATACGCTGATAATAATCACACCGTATAATGGTAGTATCTATACGCTGATAATAATCACGTATAATGGTAGTATCTATACACTGATAATAATCACACCGTATAATGGTAGTATCTATACACTGATAATAATCACACCGTATAATGGTAGTATCTATACACTGATAATAATCACACCGTATAATGGTAGTATCTATACACTGATAATAATCACACCGTATAATGGTAGTATCTATACACTGATAATAATCACACTGTATAATGGTAGTATCTATACACTGATAATAATCACACTGTATAATGGTAGTATCTATACACTGATAATAATCACACCGTATAATGGTGGTATCTATACACTGATAATAATCACACTGTATAATGGTAGTATCTATACACTGATAATAATCACACCGTATAATGGTAGTATCTATACACTGATAATAATCACACTGTATAATGGTAGTATCTATACACTGATAATAATCACACCGTATAATGGTAGTATCTATACACTGATAATAATCACACAGTATAATGGTAGTATCTATACACTGATAATAATCACACTGTATAATGGCAGTATCTCTACACTGATAATAATCACACTGTATAATGATAGTATCTATACACTGATAATAATCACACCGTATAATGGTGGTATCTATACACTGATAATAATCACACTGTATAATGGTAGTATCTATACACTGATAATAATCACACAGTATAATGGTAGTATCTATACACTGATAATAATCACACTGTATAATGGTAGTATCTATACACTGATAATAATCACACTGTATAATGGTAGTATCTATACACTGATAATAATCACACAGTATAATGGTAGTATCTATACACTGATAATAATCACACTGTATAATGGTAGTATCTATACACTGATAATAATCACACTGTATAATGGTAGTATCTATACACTGATAATAATCACACCGTATAATGGTAGTATCTATACGCTGATAATAATCACACCGTATAATGGTAGTATCTATACGCTGATAATAATCACACCGTATAATGGTAGTATCTATACGCTGATAATAATCACACCGTATAATGGTAGTATCTATACACTGATAATAATCACACCGTATAATGGTAGTATCTATACGCTGATAATAATCACACCGTATAATGGTAGTATCTATACACTGATAATAATCACACCGTATAATGGTAGTATCTATACACTGATAATAATCACACCGTATAATGGTAGTATCTATACACTGATAATAATCACACTGTATAATGTTAGTATCTATACACTGATAATAATCACACCATATAATGGTAGTATCTATACACTGATAATAATCACACTGTATAATGGTAGTATCTATACACTGATAATAATCACACCGTATAATGGTAGTATCTATACACTGATAATAATCACACAGTATAATGGTAGTATCTATACACTGATAATAATCACACTGTATAATGGCAGTATCTCTACACTGATAATAATCACACTGTATAATGATAGTATCTATACACTGATAATAATCACACCGTATAATGGTGGTATCTATACACTGATAATAATCACACTGTATAATGGTAGTATCTATACACTGATAATAATCACACCGTATAATGGTAGTATCTATACACTGATAATAATCACACCGTATAATGGTAGTATCTATACGCTGATAATAATCACACCGTATAATGGTAGTATTTATACACTGATAATAATCACACCGTATAATGGTAGTATCTATACACTGATAATAATCACACCGTATAATGGTAGTATCTATACACTGATAATAATCACACTGTATAATGTTAGTATCTATACACTGATAATAATCACACCATATAATGGTAGTATCTATACACTGATAATAATCACACCGTATAATGGTAGTATCTATACACTGATAATTACACTGTATAATGGTAGTATCTATATGCTGATAATCACACTGTATAATGGTAGTATCTATACACTAATAATAATCACACCGTATAATGGTAGTATCTATACACTGATAATTACACTGTATAATGGTAGTATCTATATGCTGATAATCACACTGTATAATGGTAGTATCTATACACTAATAATAATCACACCGTATAATGGTAGTATCTATACACTGATAATAATCACACCGTATAATGGTAGTATCTATACACTGATAATAATCACACCGTATAATGGTAGTATCTATACACTGATCATAATCACTCCGTATAATGGTAGTATCTATACACAGATCATAATCACTCCGTATAATGGTAGTATCTATACACTGATCATAATCACACTGTATAATGGTAGTATCTATACACTAATAATAATCACACCGTATAATGGTAGTATCTATACACTGATAATCACTCCGTATAATGGTAGTATCTATACACTGATAATAATCACACCGTATAATGGTAGTATCTATACACTGATAATAATCACACCGTATAATGGTAGTATCTATACACTGATAATAATCACACCGTATAATGGTAGTATCTATACACTGATCATAATCACTCCGTATAATGGTAGTATCTATACACTGATAAGGACACTGTATAATGGTAGTATCTATACACTGATCATAATCACACCGTATAATGGTAGTATCTATACGCTGATAATAATCACACCGTATAATGGTAGTATCTATACGCTGATAATAATCACACCGTATAATGGTAGTATCTATACGCTGATAATAATCACACCGTATAATGGTAGTATCTATACACTGATAATAATCACACCGTATAATGGTAGTATCTATACGCTGATAATAATCACACCGTATAATGGTAGTATCTATACACTGATAATAATCACACCGTATAATGGTAGTATCTATACACTGATAATAATCACACCGTATAATGGTAGTATCTATACACTGATAATAATCACACTGTATAATGTTAGTATCTATACACTGATAATAATCACACCATATAATGGTAGTATCTATACACTGATAATAATCACACCGTATAATGGTAGTATCTATACACTGATAATTACACTGTATAATGGTAGTATCTATATGCTGATAATCACACTGTATAATGGTAGTATCTATACACTAATAATAATCACACCGTATAATGGTAGTATCTATACACTGATAATCACTCCGTATAATGGTAGTATCTATACACTGATAATAATCACACCGTATAATGGTAGTATCTATACACTGATAATAATCACACCGTATAATGGTAGTATCTATACACTGATAATAATCACACCGTATAATGGTAGTATCTATACACTGATCATAATCACTCCGTATAATGGTAGTATCTATACACAGATCATAATCACTCCGTATAATGGTAGTATCTATACACTGATCATAATCACACTGTATAATGGTAGTATCTATACACTAATAATAATCACACCGTATAATGGTAGTATCTATACACTGATAATCACTCCGTATAATGGTAGTATCTATACACTGATAATAATCACACCGTATAATGGTAGTATCTATACACTGATAATAATCACACCGTATAATGGTAGTATCTATACACTGATAATAATCACACCGTATAATGGTAGTATCTATACACTGATCATAATCACTCCGTATAATGGTAGTATCTATACACTGATAAGGACACTGTATAATGGTAGTATCTATACACTGATAATAATCACACCGTATAATGGTAGTATCTATACACTGATAATAATCACACCGTATAATGGTAGTATCTATACACTGATAATAATCACACCGTATAATGGTAGTATCTATACACTGATCATAATCACTCCGCATAATGGTAGTATCTATACACTGATCATAATCACACTGTATAATGGTAGTATCTATACACTGATAATAATCACACCGTATAATGGTAGTATCTATACACTGATCATAATCACTCCGCATAATGGTAGTATCTATACACTGATCATAATCACACTGTATAATGGTAGTATCTATACACTGATAATAATCACACCGTATAATAGTAGTATCTATACACTGATAATAATCACACCGTATTATGGTAGTATCTATACACTGATAATCACTCCGTATAATGGTAGTATCAATACACTGATAATATTCACACCGTATAATTAGTTGCCTATTGACCTATTGTATTAAATTTTTATGTTTGGCTTTTAAAAAAAAAAATTTTACTTTATTTTGAATTTTACGTTAATATTTATATTTAAACAAAAACCATAAAATCCTGCAGTTTTCGCACTGGCCACTAAGCCTAATAATAAGCGCCACTTCTTGGTCTGTACAGATCACTTTACTGCAGTTACCTGCTTATCTGCAATTCTAATCCTGCCTGTAATGACATCACCTCTGTGTATAGATAAGACCGGATCCACCAAACACAATAGGTGATATCACAGCTTATCTGCTCCCTCCTGACCTCTGAGAATGCCTAGAAAACTCTCCTCCCATAGAAGTCAGTGAGGTCCACTCCTGTCCATTGTGTCTATGGCCCGTGGGGCTGCCGTAAAGCAATTTTCTTAATGCTGTCAAGAACTGCTCAGGCAAGATGGCCGACCCCAAAATCATGTTCAGGAAATAGAGTAAATAAATCTGCAATCATAAAATAAAAGTAGTTTAGAAAAAAGGACACGTGTCCCTATGTGGTTTTCTAACTGGCAGACACAATATATGGTGACACATTTCCTTTAAATACACTGTTCTGATTCGTAGCCCATACGTTAGTAATGTATGCTGCCTATACTTTTTACTGTTCACATTCCTGGCAGTTACTGGGAGGTCCTGACATTAAAATGCTTTTATTTCAGGGGGGGGGGGGGGGGGGGGCAGACGGTATTGAGCACTGCAGAAAATGTGGAAAAGTATATGACAGTACCTGGTTTTGTCACTAGAAGTCAGTGGGCCGACAGATCCCAGCACATGACATGTTTTTGCGCTGTATGCAGTGTGATCTGTCTGAAAAATGCAAAAAAAGAAAGAATTAAAATTTTCTGACAAGAAAATCTATGGATTGTCTAATATATAGCATTTAAATGTCTGACCACGTGGGCACTGTTCTATACCATCGCCATGTGCATTTTATTTTTAATATTTTTGGGTATAGTTTCGATAATTTGAGCATTGGATGGCGGTTTTTTAGTTGGGCAGAGTAGGTTGTATTCTTCAGGACTTTTATGTGATTATTTGGATATGTGCAGCATATTATTGAGGCACTGTAAGGGTCCATTCACACATCCGTAAGTGTTTTGCGGAAATGCATCCGTATGTCTTCCGTTTCCGTTCCGTGTTCTGCGGGACCATCTATTGAAAATTTTATGCCCAGCCCAATTTTTTCTATGTAATTACTGTATACTGTGTATACCATACGGAAAAACGGAACGGAAAAATGGAACAGAAATAAATGGAAACACAACGGAAACAAAAAAAAACGAAACAACGGATACGGGAAAAACGGACTGCAAAACACTGAAAAAGCCATACGGTCGTGTGCAGGAGGCCTAAGGGAGATTTATCAAGACTGGCCTTGTCATGTATCGGTGCATCCTCCGGCAGTCTGTGCGCCTAGACAGAAATCTATGAAAGCTGACAGTTGCCGTACATTTCTGTCTTCATTTGTGCTAGAAAACTGAGGAAAGTGAAGATAAATTTGTCACGCCCCCTCCCCATGTCCCCTTTTGGAAAAGTGTATGGCACTGTATACACTCACCTAAAGAATTATTAGGAACACCATACTAATACGGTGTTGGACCCCATTTTGCCTTCAGAACTGCCTTAATTCTACGTGGCATTGATTCCACAAGGTGCTGATAGCATTCTTTAGAAATGCTGGCCCATATTGATAGGATGGCATCTTGCAGTTGATGGAGATTTGAGGGATGCACATCCAGGGCACGAAGCTCCCGTTCCACCACATCCCAAAGATGCTCTATTGGGTTGAGATCTGGTGACTGTGGGGCCATTTTAGTACAGTGAACTCATTGTCATGTTCAAGAAACCAATTTGAAATGATTCGAGCTTTGTGACATGGTGCATTATCCTGCTGGAAGTAGCCATCAGAGGATGGGTACATGGTGGTCATGAAGGGATGGACATGGTCAGAAACAATGCTCCGGTAGCCCGTGGCATTTAAACGATGGCCAATTGGCACTAAGGGGCCTGAAGTGTGCCCAGAAAACATCCCCCACACCATTACACCACCACCACCAGCCTGCACAGTGGTAACAAGGCATGATGGATACATGTTCTCATTCTGTTTACGCCAAATTCGGACTCTATCATTTTAATGTCTCAACAGAAATCGAGACTCATCAGACCAGGCAAAATTTTTCCAGTCTTCTACAGTCCAATTTTGGTGAGCTCGTGCAAATTGTAGCCTCTTTTTCCTATTTGTAGTGGAGATGAGTGGTACCCGGTGGGGTCTTCTGCTGTTATAGCCCACCTTTCTTTCCCATCCATTCTGACATTCAGTTTGGAGTTCAGGAGATTGTCTTGACCAGGACCACAACCCTACATGCATTGAAACAACTGCCATGTGATTGGGTGACTAGATAATCGCATTAATGAGAAATAGAACAGGTGTTCCTAATAATTCTTTAGGTAATAAGGTGAGTGTATGGGCTTCATATTGTCTTTTGGGCACGGTATGAGAATGTTTTGTGGAGGGTGTATGTATGGCCTTATTATTTTGGCACAGTATAGCACTATGAGGTGGGCATTGTATGGCAGTATTATGTAGGTGCTGCACTATATAATGCATGGCTGCAGGTATGCAACATTTCTTTCTTTCTTTATTTTATGCACTTATACAGCGCTACTATCATTAGAAAGGTTGCAAATCCACCCAATCTGTGACTTTCCGATGCATTTGTGACTTTTCTAGTTGCAATCTGCATTTTATGCCACGTCTACCAAAAGGGAATAAAGGGAACGTGGCGAGGGCTGAGTGTGGGCACGCCCCGGGCTAATTCATCATTATTTACACCAGAAACTGTCTTAAAGGGGTATTCCCATCTGGGACATTGATTACATATCTATGCCTACCTCTGGGACCCGAGAGGAAATCAGCAGTGCATGCGTGTCTGCCCTCCATTCATTTCTATAGGACTGCGGAAAACAGCCGATCGCTGGCACTATCTCTGGTAATCCCATAGAAGTGACTGGAGCAGTGGCTGCGCTTGCGCAGTGCACTCTCCATTCATCTCTATGGGACTCCCATAGGAATGTACGGACAGCACGCTGCGCATGTGCGGTGTGCTCTCCTTCATTTTTGGGGGCCCATTCCGGAGATGGGTGTGGGTCGCAGAGGTGGGACCTGCACCTATCTGACATGGGTGGCATATACTAGCGATTTAAAGAGGAATACCCCTTTAAATAATGACAGTAATCTCCGGCAGCGCAGGCCCCATCCAGGCCAATTTAGCACTTGATAAATCAGGGCCGTCATGTATTAGGGAGATGCTGGAGGATCCATTATGCAGCGATGCGCTCATCTCCCTGTCACCCGTCCTGTCAGGTAGAGACGCTTTGGGAGAACCCAGAAATCCCTCCGAGTCGCCCTGAACGGATCCTGGTGCCAGAAAAGAGGCAGGATCCCAAGAATAGCTGCAGAGCGCGGGCTAGGGGCCGCGGCGGAGCAGTTCTCATGCAGGAATGTTCTGCTCAGGGATTGTCATGTAATTGCCAGCAGCTCATTAACAGACAGGGAAGGAAGGCAGCAAGAATGGGGGATGTGAGAGAATGGCGGAGGAGGGGGCGAGTCACACCTGGGGTATGGATTTCACCAATACCCTTATATAGTAGAGAGGTTCATGTGAGAGCAGGCGGCCTTATATGGTCTGTGCTCCGTACCGTCTACAGCCCGCTGGAAAACACAGGGTTAACATTTCCGTCTATTCCCTGCGTCTCCCAGACTGCCGAATATGTCATTTATTATATACTGATTATCCACATGTCCGGGTCACACAGCGGCTGTATCACCCAAGTATGTCTGCCTTCTCCTGTGTGTGTGTCACCCTGTAGTGGGAAGAGCAGACTCCATGTCACATAGCTCCTCCCTCCTGCCTGTGTCACCCTGAGGTGGGAGGAGCAGACCATGTCACATAGCTCCTCCCTCCTGTCTGTGTTACCCTGTGGTGGGCGGAGTAGACTCCATCTTACATAGCTCCTCCCTACTGTATATGTTACCCTGTAGTGGGAGGGGCAGACTCCATGTCACATAGCTCCTCCCTCCTGTGTGTGTCACCCTGTAGTGGGAGGAGCAGACTCCATGTCACATAGCTCCTCCCTCCTGGCTGTGTCACCCTGTAGTGGGAGGGGCAGACTTCATGTCATATAGCTCCTCCCTACTGTTTGTGTCACCCTGTGGTGGGAGGAGCAGACTCCATGTCACATAGCCCCTCCCTCCTCTCTGTGTCACCCTGTGGAGGGCAGAGCAGACTCCATGTCACATAGCTCCTCCCTCCTGTATGTGCCACCCTGTGGTGGGAGGAGCAGACTCCATGTCACATAGCTCCTCCCTCCTGCCTGTGTCACCCTGTGGTAGGTAGAGCAGACTCCATGTCACATAGCTCCTCCCTTCTGTCTGTGTCACCCTGTGCTGGGAGGAGCAGACTCCATGTCACATAGCTCCTCCCTCCTGTCTGTGTCACCCTGTAGTGGGAGGGGCAGACTCCATGTCACTTAGCTCCTCCCTCCTGTCTGTGTTACCCTGTGGAGGGCGGAGCAGACTCCATGTCACATAGCCCCCCCTCCTGTCTATGTCACTCAGTTGGGAGGAGCAGACCATGTCACATAGCTCCTCCCTCTGGTCTGTGTCACCCTGTGGTGGGAGGAGCAGAATCCAAGGTTTTCCACCGAATAAATAACAATATTATGTAATAAGTATTTATTGTTACACCACCAGATACCACACCACATCTGAGAAAAGTAATGTTCCCATGTGAAATATATTTGGCATGCTACAAATACTTCCCTACTAAATGCAACTTTTATGTGATGTATCAGACAGTTCCATAAAATTTTCTTGGCTAAGCTCACTTTGTGCTCTTAGAGATTCTTAATATAAATTTTTACTGGATTCCTATAAAATAAAATCTTTAAACTGTCAGACATATATTGACTATGTCAAGTATATACAGTTATATCTCAGAAGATGCCCAGGTTATACCAGCATGGTCCATATCACTGTATACAAGAAGATGTATAACGTATACCAGCTGTACATATATAATTATATACAGGAGATGCCCAGGTTATACCAGCAAGCTCCATATCACTATATACAAGATGTATAACGTATACCAGCTGTACATATATAATTATATACAGGAGATGCCCAGGTTATACCAGCATGGTCCATATCACTGTATACAAGAAGATGTATAACGTATACCAGCTGTACATATATAAATATATACAGGAGATACCCAGGTTATACCAGCATGGTCCATATCACTGTATACAAGAAGATGTATAACGTATACCAGCTGTACATATATAAATATATACAGGAGATGCCCAGGTTATACCAGCATGCTCCATATCACTATATACAAGAAGATATATAACTTATACCAGCTGTACATATATAATTATATACAGGAGATGCCCAGGTTATACCAGCATGGTTCATATCACTATATAGAGGAAGATGTATAACTTATACCAGCTGTACATATATAATTATATACAGGAGATACCCAGGTTATACCAGCATGCTCCATATCACTGTATACAGGAAGATGTATACCTTATACCGGCTGTACATATATAATTATATACAGGAGATACCCAGGTTATACCAGCATGCTCCATATCACTATATACAGGAAGATGTATAACTTATACCAGCTGTACATATATAATTATATACAGGAGATACCCAGGTTATACCAGCATGCTCCATATCACTATATAGAAGAAGATGTATAACTTATACCAGCTGTACATATATAATTATATACAGGAGATACCCAGGTTATACCAGCATGGTCCATATCACTATATACAAGAAGACGTATAACTTATACCGGCTGTACATATATAATTATATACAGGAGATACCCAGGTTATACCAGCATGCTCCATATCACTATATAGAAGAAGATGTATGACTTATACCAGCTGTACATATATAATTATATACAGGAGATACCCAGGTTATACCAGCATGCTCCATATCACTATATACAAGAAGACGTATAACTTATACCGGCTGTACATATATAATTATATACAGGAGATGCCCAGGTTATACCAGCATGCTCCATATTACTATATACAAAGAGATGTATGACTTATACCAGCTGTACATATATAATTATATACAGGAGATACCCAGGTTATACCAGCATGCTCCATATCACTATATACAAGAAGATGTATAACTTATACCAGCTGTACATATATATAATTATATACAGGAGATACCCAGGTTATACCAGCATGGTCCATATCACTATATACAAGATGTATAATGCATACCAGCTGTACATATATAATTATATACAGGAGATGCCCAGGTTATACCAGCATGGTCTATATACTTATTTACACTAAGTTGTATAGCTTTTAGGCTCCATTCACACGTCCGCAAATGGGTCCGCATCCATTTCGCAATTTTGTGGAACGGGTGCAGACCCATTAATTCTCTATGAGGATGGAATGGATGCGGAGAGCACACTATGTGCTCTCCGCATCCGCATTTCCGGAGCGCGCCCCCCGATCTTCCGGTCCGCGGCTCCAGAAAAAAAATAGAACATGCCCTATTGTTGTCCGCAATTGCGGACAAGAATAGGCATTTCTATAGGGGTGCCGGCCGGGTGTATTGCGGATCCGCGATACACTACGGACGTGTGAATAGACCCTCATACTGTATCATTAAAATTTTCTAAAATGCATTGACTCCTTACCTACCATTACATGGGCTTGGTTGCTTATGATATTGGATACTATTTGTGACCTGATCAAGAAACTTCCTTTTGTAAAGCTGGCCATACATCTCAGATAACTGTTGGCTTAACACGTTTCTTCTAAAGTCCTCCCAACACACAGATGCTTGGCCAAGTGTGCAGGTGTTTTCATTAGGAAGAGCTTTGAAAGCATTGGACATGTTGAAATTCAGCATGATCCTTCAATCTCTCTGCTGACATCTGCTATTGAGTCAGGAGGTCTCCATACACATTAGATAGTCAGTTGATCCCACTGAAATTGCATTGACTGACATTTACTCTATCTAATGTGTAAGGCCACCTTCAGAGGCCTGCTGAAGGTATACTGAAGGATCTCCAAAAGTTAGAAAGCTCAAGATAAGTACGCACGGGGATGGTTGGAATGGAGGGAATCGGGATATGTTGGCCGACAGCTTATATGTATAGCCGGCCTAAGTCTCCCATGTTATGAACTTGCCTTCTTTGCTTACATCATTGATAGTAGACAAAGGATTTCTGAAGAACTTCTACTTTTTTAGTCTTCATCATACAATGCTATTCTGTTGTCATGTCATCAATGAACTCCTTTCACATGTGCCAGCTATACATGAAGGATGTCACTCATAGCCACTAGCCAGCACTGAACCACATGTCAACATGCTGCCAAACCACACATGCTCATTACAAAAGTCAGGATGACACCCACACTATATGGAATCCAACCATCTACATGAGTCGCAGAGCAATGCTGGAATGAAATTCAATCTGCTCAGTCTTTCTCTGAGTTAGAAGGGAGGTGGTCTACTCTTCACAAACCCTTCTCAGATACCTTCTAAGGAAAATTTAGCTATTACGAAGGAGGTGGGAGGAATCACCCACTCAGGACCCCACATCCTCCATTGCCTAGTCAAGCTATGCTCTGGAAGAGCATGGACTGAATGGTTGCCCATTGGTTTCTACAGTTTCCAACTGGTTTCCCTGTCATAAACACTTTTTTAGAGGGCTCTTACCAGCAAGACTCCTTCAATGATCAGCTTTTCGAATGTGGGAAATGAGTAATTTGGTGTTCCAAATTGGACAACCACTTTAACCATTTTGGTGGACCACTCCTGTAAGAAACTGTTACCCATCTGGAGAATAGCAATGCGACTGGCCGTCTAAAGGTGACCATAATATGTTAGCAGAGCCCGCAGATTTACTTGGATTTGGCCCACTATATAATGTGTTTGGGGGGTCTCCTGACTTTTTCCTGAGAGTATGATTTCAACATGCTTGGTCATCTTGTTTGTGAGGGACATAAGTTGCTATCAGATTTGTGTGATAGTGGTCAGCCGCTCTGGACTTTATTGCCTTGGGACCACCAGATGAAATTGTGATGAGGGTCAGCCTTTCAGCTATACCTCCTACCCAACCTTCATTGTAGATATATCATCTAGATATGCTCCAGGCATCCTCTTCCTCACGTAGATTGGTCCAGGAAGTTAAAAAACAGTCATTTTTTAAGATATGGATTCATCATTTTGTCACAGAGCTTCCTCTGTAGCAGAAAAATAAAGAGCCAGCGAATACAAAACCCTCAGTCTTGAATGAACGTGTACTCTGGATGACAAGACTAAGAGGGCCATTAAATAAAGTGTCACGGGAGCGATCGTTCCTTGTTTGATTATCCCTCAAAACTTTCTTACCCAACCTAAACGTGTTGTCACCTACAACATCCAGCCTGCATTATATGCTAAATCCTCACATCTGTTCCCTGTAAACCCCTATACTCCCGGTATTATCATTGCTAAAATGAGCTCTGACAACCATAGCCACCTTCAAGTATGGAGAACTTATACAAATCAAAAAAGTTCAATGCCTTTCCCAAGATTATTGTCTTGACATATCAGTGTTAATGCATTTCTCCCAAAAAAATTGCAGCTAGAGTGGAACTAAGGTGGGGTGGGGGGCGCTCCTGCAATACTGTCTATGGGAAAGCATTGGTCACTGGCAGTGGTGAATAGTGGTACTGCAAGTAAAAAACAGACCAGGTATTCCTCTTAGGGTGTTTACGGACTCTTTCTCAAAACATTTTAACCTGACACATGCCTACTATTGAACCAACCACCATATATATTAGTAATATATTTTTATTAATGATAAACCCATGTAGAATATTCCTTTTAGGCCTCATGCACACGTCCGTTGTTGTAGTCCGCATCCGAGCCGCATTTTTTGCGGGTCGGGTGCGGACCCATTCACTTCAGTGGGTCCGCAAAAGATGCCCCGCTCCGTGGCCCCGCAAAAAAAATATAACATGTCCTGTTCTTTTCCGTTTTGCGGACAAGAATAGGCATTTCTACAATGGGCTGCCCGTTCCGTTCCACAAATTGCGAAAGGAACATGGGCGGCTCCCGTTTTTGCGGATCTGCGGTTTGCGGACCGCAAAAAACGGCACGGTCGTGTGCATGTAGCCTTAAAGTGCAGACTGTAGCACTATTACCCAGTCCTCATGTACCTATAGGAAGTAACAGCATATACCAACTCATTACCTTGGAGGTTCTCCATACATGATCCAAGGGTCCACATGAAATTACCTACCTACCTGACTGGACTGATGTAAATCTTCTCCTAAAGTGCCCAGGAACACCATTACAAGTTGGAACTGGCTCCTAGAAGGTGATCAGTGAGCCGGTGGTCTACCCCTTGGAGATATTGTGTCAATACTTGGTTGGACATTTAGAACAATACATGAATGACCCTCCGTCTCATGTTGTGTGTAAGGACAGGAGGCGAGCGACTGCTCCTGAGGTGAAGCAGACATCAGTAGCATCAGCTGTGCTTTCAAGCAGAATCAACAATCTATCAACAAACAAGTGTATTCTACTGTGAAACCACATCATCATAGCCCAAGAATCCAGCTCATGTGCCAGGGTATTACACACAAGACAAAAATACTCTGACAAAGAGTGCTAGCTCCATAGATCATACACAACCCAACCTATCTACATCTCCAGGGGAAACTCAGCTTCCAGAAGAATGACACTTGGGGTACAGGATAATGACACTGACACTTGGGGTACAGGACAATTAAACTAACACTTGGGGTACAGGGTAACGACTCTGACACTTGGGGTACAGGATAATGAAACTAACACTTGGGATAATGGGTAACAACACTGACACTTGGGGTACAGGATAATGACACTGACACTTGGGGTACAGGATAATGACACTGACACTTGGGGTACAGGGTAATGACACTGACAGTTGGGGTACAGGATAATGACACGCTGACACTTGGGGTACAGGATAATGACACTGACACTTGGGGTACAGGATAATGACACTGACACTTGGGGTACAGGGTAATGACACTGACACTTGAGGTACAGGATAATGACACTGACACTTGAGGTACAGGATAATGACACTGACACTTGGGGTACAGGATAATGACACACTGATAGTTGGGGTACAGGATAATTACACTGACACTTGGGATACAGGGTAATGACACTGACACTTGGGGTACAGGATAATGACACTGACACTTGGGGTACAGGATAATGACACACTGATAGTTGGGGTACAGGATAATTACACTGACACTTGGGGTACAGGATAATGACACTGACACTTGGGGTACAGGATAATGACACACTGACACTTGGGGTACAGGGTAACGACACTGACACTTGGGGTACAGGATAATAACACGCTGACACTTGGGGTACAGGATAATGACACTGACACTTGGGGTACAGGATAAACACTGACACGGAGTACAGGATAAACACTGACACTTGGGGTACAGGATAATGATACTGACACTTGGGGTACAGGATAATAAGACTGACACTTGGGGTACAGGTTAACGACACTGACATTTGGGGTACAGGTTAACGACACTGACACTTGGGGTACAGTATAATGACATGCTGAAACTTGGGGTACAGGGTAACGACACTGACACTTGGGGTGCAGGGTAATGACACTGACACTTGGGGTACAGGATAATGACTCTGACACTTGGGGTACAAGATAATGACGCTGACACTTGGGGTACAGGATAATGACGCTGACACTTGGGGTACAGGATAATGACGCTGACACTTGGGGTACAGGATAATGACGCTGACACTTGGGGTACAGGATAATGACGCTGACACTTGGGATACAGGAACAATGACACTGACACTTAGGGGACAGTATAATGACACGCTGACACTTGGGGTACAGTATAATGACACGCTGAATCTTGGGGTACAGGACAATAACACTGACACTTGGGGTACAGGACAATGACACTGACACTTGGGGTACAGGACAATGACACTGACACTTGGGGTACAGGATAATGACACTGACACTTGGGGTACAGGACAATGACACTGACACATGGGGTACAAGATAATTACACTGACACTTGGGGTACAGGATAATGACGCTGACACTTGGGGTACAGGGTAATGACACTGACACTTGGGGTACAGGGTAATGACACTGACACTTGGGGTACAGGATAATGACGCTGACACTTGGGGTACAGGATAATGACGCTGACACTTGGGGTACAGGATAATGACACTGACACGTGTGGCACAGGACAATGACACTGACACTTGGGATACAGGACAATGACACTGACACTTGGGGTACAGGATAATGACGCTGACACTTGGGGTACAGGATAATGACACTGACACATGTAGCACAGGACAATGACACTGACACGTGTGGCACAGGACAATGACACTGACAGGTGTGGCACAGGACAATGACATACTGGGGAGCACATAATACCAATAGTAGAGCCAGATTGTCAGCTCTTCAAATCACATATCTGCTCTCAGCCATGAGACACCATCAGGTAAACTTCCATAGAGATATAGGGCATAGATTGTCAGCTCTTCTGGTTACAGATCCACAACATCCTACATATTATGCTTTCGATTGCATGCTCTTGGGACGAGCTCCTCACCTTGTTCTTGACCTCTGCGCTGAGTCCATAGGCTGGGCCCCTGTTGAAGTGAGCAGAAGACATGTTGATCTGTCCTGTAGCCTTGCTCCTTCAGAAGATGCTCTTGAAACCTTCCCTTCAACTTTTTAAATGTCCCATGATGCGGGAGATGTGTGTCTGCGGAGCGGCGGAGGGATTGGCTCAGCCCGTGGCCAATTGCGGAGCCGTGTTCCCTCTGATGTCAGCCTGTTGGTATTAAAAAAAAATGAAATATATATATATTTATATAGAGAGATATATCAGGACTGTGTCAGATTTTCCAACTTTGGAATTTTTTTGGACTGATGATTGCAGAGAGAGGGAGAGAGGGCGGGGGAGGAGAGGACGCCAGACAGTGGATTGAGAAATGAAGACGGGGAAAGAGGGGGAATGCAAAGAAAATGTAACAGGATCTGAGGACTGAAGGGTTAAACAGAGGAAGGAGGGAGAAGCTCAGTAAGAGAGCATCAATATGAGGAGTCATTGAGCTAAACAACAGCTGATGAGATCCCACTGCAGCAAAGGCCAGAATTAATCTACTCCTAACATACGGAGTAAACAACTAGAGTGTAAGCTCTGCAGCACAAGGCAGCACCCCCACCGGCCTCCACATACAACGGCAGATCCAAGGGATCCATTATCACTTCTCATCCAGACTTCAAATACACGTCTGTTAGTATAGAGAGGCCTGGACTTATAAGGAGACTATACGTCTGGAATTCACTGTCCGACCGTATTATATACATCTCTATTTATTTTACTTCACTGAGGGGAACAGATCTACAAATACATCCGAAGTGTTATAATGTCTAATGATGATAACCCAGCCTCTTACCACCCCTGAAATAAATATACCATTCCATGACCCTCTTATTACCCTGTAACATCTTATTACAGTAACCCGGCTCCTGATCCTCTTATTACCCTGTAACATCTTATTACAGTAACCCGGCTCCTGATCCTCTTATTACCCTGTAACATCTTATTACAGTAACCCGGCTCCTGATCCTCTTATTACCCTGTAACATCTTATTACAGTAACCCGGCTCCTGATCCTCTTATTACCCTGTAACATCTTATTACAGTAACCCGGCTCCTGATCCTCTTATTACCCTGTAACATCTCATTACAGTAACCCGGCTCCTGATCCTCTTATTACCCTGTAACATCTCATTACAGTAACCCGGCTCCTGATCCTCTTATTACCCTGTAACATCTTATTACAGTAACCCTGCTCCTGATCCTCTTATTACCCTGTACATCTTATTACAGTAACCCGGCTCCTGATCCTCTTATTACCCTGTAACATCTTATTACAGTAACCCGGCTCCTGATCCTCTTATTACCCTGTAACATCTTATTACAGTAACCCGGCTCCTGATCCTCTTATTACCCCTGTAACATCTTATTACAGTAACCCGGCTCCTGATCCTCTTATTACCCCTGTAACATCTTATTACAGTAACCCGGCTCCTGATCCTCTTATTACCCTGTAACACCTTATTACAGTAACCTGGCTCCTGATCCTCTTATTACCCCTGTAATATCTTATTACAGTAACCCGGCTCCTGATCCTCTTATTACCCCTGTAACATCTTATTACAGTAACCCGGCTCCTGATCCTCTTATTACCCTGTAACATCTTATTACAGTAACCCGGCTCCTGATCCTCTTATTACAGTAACCCGGCTCCTGATCCTCTTATTACAGTAACCCTGGCTCCTGATCCTCTTATTACCCTGTAACATCTTATTACAGTAACCCAGCTCCTGATCCTCTTATTACCCCTGTAACATCTTATTACAGTAACCCGGCTCCTGATCCTCTTATTACCCCTGTAATATCTTATTACAGTAACCCGGCTCCTGATCCTCTTATTACCCCTGTAACATCTTATTACAGTAACCCGGCTCCTGATCCTCTTATTACCCTGTAACACCTTATTACAGTAACCTGGCTCCTGATCCTCTTATTACCCCTGTAACATCTTATTACAGTAACCCGGCTCCTGATCCTCTTATTACCCCTGTAACATCTTATTACAGTAACCCGGCTCCTGATCCTCTTATTACCCTGTAACATCTTATTACAGTAACCCGGCTCCTGATCCTCTTATTACCCTGTAACATCTTATTACAGTAACCCGGCTCCTGATCCTCTTATTACCCTGTAACATCTTATTACAGTAACCCGGCTCCTGATCCTCTTATTACCCTGTAACATCTTATTACAGTAACCCGGCTCCTGATCCTCTTATTACCCTGTAACATCTTATTACAGTAACCCGGCTCCTGATCCTCTTATTACCCTGTAACATCTTATTACAGTAACCCGGCTCCTGATCCTCTTATTACCCTGTAACATCTTATTACAGTAACCCGGCTCCTGATCCTCTTATTACCCCTGTAACATCTTATTACAGTAACCCGGCTCCTGATCCTCTTATTACCCCTGTAACATCTTATTACAGTAACCCGGCTCCTGATCCTCTTATTACCCCTGTAACATCTTATTACAGTAACCCGGCTCCTGATCCTCTTATTACCCTGTAACACCTTATTACAGTAACCTGGCTCCTGATCCTCTTATTACCCCTGTAATATCTTATTACAGTAACCCGGCTCCTGATCCTCTTATTACCCCTGTAACATCTTATTACAGTAACCCGGCTCCTGATCCTCTTATTACCCTGTAACATCTTATTACAGTAACCCGGCTCCTGATCCTCTTATTACAGTAACCCGGCTCCTGATCCTCTTATTACAGTAACCTGGCTCCTGATCCTCTTATTACCCTGTAACATCTTATTACAGTAACCCAGCTCCTGATCCTCTTATTACCCCTGTAACATCTTATTACAGTAACCCGGCTCCTGATCCTCTTATTACCCCTGTAATATCTTATTACAGTAACCCGGCTCCTGATCCTCTTATTACCCCTGTAACATCTTATTACAGTAACCCGGCTCCTGATCCTCTTATTACCCTGTAACACCTTATTACAGTAACCTGGCTCCTGATCCTCTTATTACCCCTGTAATATCTTATTACAGTAACCCGGCTCCTGATCCTCTTATTACCCCTGTAACATCTTATTACAGTAACCCGGCTCCTGATCCTCTTATTACCCTGTAACATCTTATTACAGTAACCCGGTTCCTGATCCTCTTATTACCCTGTAACATCTTATTACAGTAACCCGGCTCCTGATCCTCTTATTACCCTGTAACATCTTATTACAGTAACTCCGGCCCCTGATCCTCTTATTATCCCAGTAACATCTTATTACAGTAACCCGACTCCTGAGCCTCTTATTACCCTGTAACATCTTATTACAGTAACCCGGCTCCTGATCCTCTTATTACGCCTGTAACATCTTATTACAGTAACCCGACTCCTGATCCTCTTATTACCCCTGTAACATCTTATTACAGTAACCCGACTCCTGATCCTCTTATTACCCTGTAACATCTTATTACAGTAACCCGGCTCCTGACCCTCTTATTACCCTGTAACATCTTATTATAGTAACCCGGCTCCTGATCCTCTTACTACCCTGTAACATCTTATTACAGTAACCCGGCTCCTGATCCTCTCATTACCCTGTAACATCTTATTACAGTAACCCGGCTCCTGATCCTCTTATTACGCCTGTAACATCTTATTACAGTAACCCGACTCCTGATCCTCTTATTACCCCTGTAACATCTTATTACAGTAACCCGGCTCCTGATCCTCTTATTACCCTGTAACATCTTATTACAGTAACCCGGCTCCTGATCCTCTTATTACCCTGTAACATCTTATTACAGTAACCCGGCTCCTGATCCTCTTATTACCCCTGTAACATCTTATTACAGTAACCTGGCTCCTGATCCTCCTATTACCCTGTAACATCTTATTACAGTGACCCGGCTCCTGATCCTCTTATTACCCCTGTAACATCTTATTACAGTAACCCAGCTCCTGATCCTCTTATTACCCTGTAACATCTTATTACAGTAACCCAGTTCCTGATCCTCTTATTACCCTTGTAATATCTTATTACAGTAACCCGGCTCCTGATCCTCTTATTACCCTGTAACATCTTATTACAGTAACCAGGCTCCTTATCCTCTCATTACCCCAATATTATCTTTTTATAGTAACCCTGCCCTTGATCCTCTTATTACTCTGTAACATCTTATTACAGTAAACTGCAATTCAGGGTCTGCTCTTGAACTTCATCAATAAGGAACAGTTCACACACAGCAACACTTCCACAAGGCGATTTTATCTCAAATCAAAACAATTCCAGCTCCTCTGTCTCAATATCCACCAGCAATCACAGCTCTTTTATCCTTTAAAAAGAAACACAACATAGTGCAATACCCACGGGTTATTGAAACCCTACGTATTTTATTTTACTTACAAGATCGACACTTGTTCACATCACATATAAAATCAATTTGCTGTCCGCTTCTTCTGGGGAGTTCCTCTCCAACTGACACAACTGAAAAATCCTCTAATCTCTGGTCACACATGGTACATCTCTGTGTTACTTCAGTTAGATCAACTTCCAAATTTTTTCAAATGTTTTCTTTTTAAATATTATGTATATGGTCAAAGAAATAGGCACTGTGATGCATGTCTGAACACCATCCTGCTGTACGGGCACACGGCAGGGCGCAGAAGGAAAGGAATGCCATACGGTTTTTAGAAGGCAGATTTTGCTGGACTGGTTTTTTGACACCATGTCCCATTTGAAGCCCCTCTGATGCACCCCTAAAAAAAAAGTGACTCCATTTTAGAAAATATGGGATAGGGTGGCAGTTTTGTTGGTACTAGTTTAGGGTACATATGATTTTTTGTTGCTCTATATTACACTTTTTGTGAGGCAAGGTAACAAGAAATAGCTGTTTTGCCACAGTTTTTTTTGTTTTGTTATTTACAACATTCATCTGACAGGTTAGATCATGTGGTATTGTTATAGAGCAGGTTGTCACGGACACGGCGATACCTAATATGTATACAATTTTTTTTATTTATGTAAGTTTTACACAATGATTTCATTTTTGAAACAAAAAAAAATATGTTTTACTGTTTCCATAGTCTGAGAGCCATAGTTTTTTCATTTTTGGGTGATTATCTTGGGTAGAGTACGATTTTTGCGGGATGATATGACGGTTTGATTGGCACTATTTTGGGGTGCATATGACTTTTTAATCGCTTGCTATTACACTTTGTGTGATGTAAGGTGACAAAAAATAGCTATTTTTAGACCGTTTTTATTTTTTTATTTTTACGGTGTTCAACTGAGGGGTTAGGTCATGTAATATTTTTATAGAGCAGGTTTTTACGGTTGTGGTGATACCTAATATGTATACTTTTTTTAATTTACTCAAGTTTTACACAATAACAGCTTTTTTAAAACAAAATGTTGTTTTAGTGTCTCCATATTCTGAGCCATAGTTTTTTAAATTTCTGGGCTATTGTCTTAGGCAGGGGCTCATTTTTTGCAGAATGAGGTGACGGTTAGATTGGTACCATTTTGGTGGGCATAAGCCTTTTTGATCTCTTAGGTTTGTTTCACACGGGCGTGTCCGGATTAGGTCCGGATGCGTCCCGGTGTATTGCGGCAAACCAGCGCGATTAGGTATGCAATTGCAATCAGTTTTGACTGCGATTGAGTTCCGATGTTCAGTTTTTATCGCGCGGGTGCAATGTGTTTTGCACGCGGGTGATAAAAAACCGACTGTGGTACCCAGACCAGAACTTCTTCATAGAAGTTCAGGTCTGGGATCGGTGTTGTGTAGATTTTATTATTTTCCCTTATAACATGGTTATAAGGGAAAATAATAGCATTCTGAATACAGAATGCTTAGTAGGTGATCAATTGAGGGTTAAAAAAAAATAAATAAATTAACTCACCTCCTCTTGATCGCGCAGTTCCCAGTCTCTTCTTTACTTCTTTAATGATGAACTACCGGCTAGGACCTGTGGTGACGTCATGGATGGACCATGTGATTGGAGCATGTGATCTGACGTCACTACAGGTCCTTTAGCCGATAATTCATCATTAAAGAAGTAAAGAAGAGACCGGAAACTACGCGATCAAGAGGAGAAGGTGAGTAAATTTTTTTATTTTTTTTAACCCTCAATTGATCACCTACTAAGCAATCTGTATTCAGAATGCTATTATTTTCCCTTATAACCATGTTATAAGGGAAAATAATACAGTGAATAGACTGTCACCTAGCAACCATGTGTGAAAATCGCACCGCATCCGCACTTGCTTACGGATGCTTGCGATTTTCACTCAGCCCCATTCACTTCTATGGGGCCTGTGTTGCGTGATAAACGCACAATATAGAACATGCTGCGATTTTCACGCAACGCATAAGTGATGCGTGAAAATCACCGCTCATGTGCAACGCCCCATAGAAATGGGTCCAGATTCAGTGCGGGTGCAATGCGTTCACCTCCCGCATTGCACCTGTGCGGAAATCTCGCCCGTGTGAACTCAGCCTTACTGTTGTACTTTTTGTGATGTAAGGTGACAATTTTTTTTTTTATTTAGCACAGTTTTTCTTTTTTACGGTAATCATCTTAGGGGTTAGGTCATGTGATCTGTTTATAGAGCCGGTCGATACGGACGCGGCGATACCTAATATGACGTTTTTTGTGTTTTTTTACTTGAAACTTTCTTTTTTCAACTTTTTTTCACTTAATTTTTTGTCCCACTTTGGGACTTCAACTTTTGGGGTCTGATGCCCTTTACAATGCATTTCAGTACTTCTGTATTGGAATGCATTGGCTGTATGAGTAATACTGTGTGTATTACTCATACAGCTTCCGGCCTGTGAGATCCAGGGGGCTGGATCTCACAGGCTCGTCACAGGAAGGCAGCGCCGATGTCTCAGGAAGGCATCGCGCTGCCTTCCATGCCATCGGGTCCCGCCTACAGACCCACGGGGACCCGATGGCACCGCCGCCACTGCAGCATAAAAAGCCGCAAACTGCAGGTCTGAATTAACCCCTGAATTGACAATGCACGACCCCCCCCCCGCGCGCATTGTCTCCGGGTGCCTGCTCAATGATTTGAGCAGGCACCCAGTTCCGATCACCGCCCACCGCGTGAAAGGGGCCTAACTCCTGTATTTCATTGTCTGAAAAAATGTCTGAAATAAATTTTTCCCATTTTTTTATAAACCTGCTTATGGTCTTTTCTTTGTGCCTTTCAAACTCCAGCCTCTCCATATATAGTACGTATTTCATTGTTCCCATGACTAATTCCCACTCTGGTACCGACGGTTGAAGCCATTTTCTCAGAATAGATTTTTTAACAGACATGAGTAACACATGTATCCCACTTTCTGCTACCGCTCGGCTTTGTGTGTCTGATTGATCACTCGGGATATATTGGAAAATATATTGCATCAGGATAAGTTTCACTTCTATCCCCCATATTTTTCGTATGTATCGCACAGTTCGTGACCATAATGTCTGTAAGTCCGGGCAGGTCAGTAGGCCATGAAGGAGATTTTCCTTGGGTAGTAAACATTTAGGGCAATGCCTCAGATAATGGGCTGGGGCCTCTTGTAGATCAAATCAAAGGCATATGTTGCTTTGTGCATTATGCGCAATTGTGTCTCCCTCCATTGTTCATTGGAAAGCGACTTCCTAACAAATTCGAGACCCTCCCTAATTTTTTTGGGTACATCCTGATCCTCCAGCTCCTCTTCCCATGATTTAAAGGTTCTATTTACTAACCCTAGCGTTTGAGTACTATGAATCCTGCGATATAGATCAGAAAGAGAGCTAGGTAAAGTCCCCGTGCCCAAAAGAGCTTCGAACCACCCCAGTCTCTCAGCCTCTCCCATCCTCTCCGACTGCCCCCTGCAGAAGGCTTTCACTTCTTGGTAGGGGAGGAAGTGTGCCTCTGTGAGTTGGTATTCATCCCGAAGCTCTTCCCATGGCAGGAGGGTCTGGCCAGGACCGTCTAGTCAGTGGTCTCGTCTAATAATACCTTTCCCTCTCCATGCCTGGAACATCTTGTTTTCTCTTCCCTGAGAAAAGGAAAGCAAAGACCACAGTGGCAACTGGGGTGACACATAAATCGGCAATCTGTTTATCTTTCTGATGGCTTTCCAAGACATGATAGTACCTCGCAGTACCACATTTTGTTTAATGTGAGAAGGGATATCACCAAGTTTAGTATGTAATAGCGCCCCCCCCCCCCCCCCCCCCCGTTGCCACGGGCGTACCAGTTCCCGTTCCAGGAATGTGGCCGAGAAAAAAAGAGGTTCCCCATATCCAATGTCTCACATGGCGAAACAATGCTGCCAAGTTATAATGGCGGACATTAGGCAACTGAAGGCCCCCCTCCAACTTTAGAAGCGTTAGTTTCTCATAAGATATACAGCATGTGGCCTTTTATTTTTCCACAGGAAAGCTATGAACGTTGAGTGAATCTTCCGGACATCCTCGTGTCGTAGAAGCAAAGGGATTGTCTGGAGAGGATACAAAAGTCTAGAGAAACACGCCATCTTAATAAGGTGTGCCTTTCCACTTAATGAGAGTGGCAGATCTTTCCACTTAGTGAGGTCATGTACGATTCTCTGGAAAAGTGGGGGGTAGTTTAGTTTGTATAGAGTTGTCGCAGAAGGTAAAATCTTAATCCCCAAAGACTTCAGATAATCCTTCCTCACCTCCATAGTATCATACCGCTGTTGGTCCCCCTGGCCAGGATTTAAAAAGAGAATTTGGCTTTTGGCCATATTTATTTTGTATCCTGTTGTTGAGCCATAATAAAGCAAAGCATCTAGTATCTCTGGCGGATGTAAGTCAGGGGAACCTAGATAGAGCAGCAGGTCGTCAGCACAACAGGTTACTTTGGTTTCCAGTCCCCCCACTACAATGCCCCTATACAGGTCAGAATGCTTCAGGTATAAGACAAGGGGCTCCAAGGCCAGGTTGAATAGCAAAAGAGATAAGGGGCACCCCTGGCGTGCACCAGATAAGAAGCCGGGTATATATATTTTCACTTGGGGTTTAGAATAAAGAGCCTTTAAACAATTGCAAAATTCTCCCGCAAAGACTATGGCATCTAAAACCAATTCAAGCCTTTCCCAACTGACATTGTCAAAGGCTTTTTCGTATATCATCTTTTTATAGTAACCCGGCCCCTGATCCTCTTAATACCCCTGTAACATCTTATTACAGCAACCCGGCTCCTGATCCTCCTATTACCCCTGTAACATCTTATTACAGTAACCCGGCTCCTGATCCTCTTATTACCCCTGTAACATCTTATTACAGTAACCCGGCTCCTGACCCTCTTATTACCCTGTAACATCTTATTACAGTAACCCGGCTCCTGATCCTCTTATTACCCTGTAACATCTTATTACAGTAACCTGGCCCCTGATCCTCTTATTACCCTGTAACATCTTATTACAGTAACCCGGCTCCTGATCCTCTTATTACCCCTGTAACATCTTATTACAGTAACCCGGCTCCTGATCCTCTTATTACCCCTGTAACATCTTATTACAGTAACCCGGCTCCTGATCCCCTTATTACCCTGTATCACCTTATTACAGTAACCCGGCTCCTGATCCTCTTATAACCCTGTATCACCTTATTACAGTAACCCGGCTCCTGATCCTCTTATTACCCTGTAACATCTTATTACAGTAACCCGGCTCCTGATCCTCTTATTACAGTAACCCGGCTCCTGATCCTCTTATTACCCTGTAACATCTTATTACAGTAACCTGGCTCCTGATCCTCTTATTACCCCTGTAACATCTTATTACAGTAACCCGGCTCCTGATCCTCTTGTTACCCCTGTAACATCTTATTATAGTAACCCGGCTCCTAATCCTGTTATTACCCTGTAACATCTTATTACAGTAACCCGGCTCCTGACCCTCTTATTACCCTGTAACATCTTATTACAGTAACCCGGCTCCTGATCCTCTTATTACCCTGTAACATCTTATTACAGTAACCCGGCTCCTGATCCTCCTATTACCCTGTAACATCTTATTACAGTAACCCGGCTCCTGATCCTCTTATTACCCTGTAACATCTTATTACAGTAACCCGACTCCTAATCCTCTTATTACCCCTATAACATCTTATTACAGTAACCCGGCTCCAGATCCTGTAACATCTTATTACAGTAACCCGGCTCCTGATCCTCTTTTTACCCTGTAACATCTTATAACAGTACCCCGGCTCCTGATCCTCCTATTACCCCTGTAACATCTTATTACAGTAACCGTCTCCTGATCCTCTTATTACCCCTGTAACATCTTATTACAGTAACCTAGCTCCTGATCCTTTTATTACCCTGTAACATCTTATTACAGTAACCCGGCTCCTGATCCTCTTACTACCCCTGTAACATCTTATTACAGTAACCTGGCTCCTGACCCTCTTATTACCCTGTAACATCTTATTACAGTAACCCGGCTCCTGATCCTCCTATTACCCTGTAACATCTTATTACAGTAACCCTGCTCCTGATCCTCTTATTACCCCTGTAACATCTTATTACAGTAACCCGGCTCCTGATCCTCTTATTACCCTGTAACATCTTATTACAGTAACCCGCCTCCTGATCCTCCTATTACCCTGTAACATCTTATTACAGTAACCCGGCTCCTGATCCTCTTATTACCCCTGTAACATCTTATTACAGTAACCCGGCTCCTGATCCTCTTATTACCCCTGTAACATCTTATTACAGTAACCCGACTCCTGATCCTCTTATTACCCCTATAACATCTTATTACAGTAACCCAGCTCCTGGTCCTCTTATTACCCCTGTAGCATCTTATTACAGTAACCCAGCTCCTGATCCTCTTTTTACCCCTGTAACATCCTATTACAGTAACCTCGAATTTAAACCTCTTTTTAACAAGACAGAGATGTACAGATATTTTGTCAAACACAATAAATATTTCTTTTTACAGTTAAGTAATTGGTGTATGTACCAAATGCATATGTCCCGTGCAAACAGTCCATGTAACTGATATGGGGTCACACAGCCGTGTGGTCTTCACAGGTTAGCAATGTTAACACCCAAATCAGGCATGAAACAAAAATAGAAGAGAAAAAAAAATCTAGGAATTCAGATATACATCAGTTTACAATCATATAGATCATTTTAAGAAACTATTTTCCTAGAAAGATCAGGTCAAAACTATGATAAATGATTGCTAAGAATTCAAGGTTGATAGCTGAATCTTTGGAACTTGAAGATGCCTATGCAGGGCCAGATTATGGTTTAAAGATGTCTTCCTATCTGGGACATTTATGACTATAAAGCTAGAGTATGCCATGAATATCAGATAGGTGCAGGTCCGACCTCCTATATCCAGAAAATGGGCCCTGAAGTACAGTAAGTGCAAGCTGTACGTGTGCTGCCACCATCCATTCACTGCTATAAGACTTCAGAAGATAGTGCTGGATTGGCTTTTTTCGGAAATCTTATAATGTTGAGTAAGAGGGCTGGCTGTGCTTGTTCGGCTCACTGTGCACTCACTGCTATGGGACTTATGACAATATTCGAGCGTGCCCCCTTTACTGTTTTCAGAATTCAGATAGCCAAGAATGGAGAAGACACCATACATGCGCAATGTGCTCTCCCCTCAGTTGGGAGCCCTGTTCTTGAGACAGGAGCAGGTCCCAGAAGTGGGAAATTCATCTATCTGTCATGTATGACAATATGTCATAAATGTTCTTGAAAGGAAAAACACTTTAAGGTTAAAGAGGTTTCTCCGGGATTTAAGAATTGATCACCTATCCCTAGGACAGGTCATCGATATCAGATCGTTGTGGGTCCAGCACCCAGCACCCCTGTCGATCACTTGTTTGGGAAATAGCCGCTCGAGCTGCACAGCTGTATCTATTTTGTAGTGGAAGGAAATGATTACTCCAGAGCTTCGCCCACTGAAGTAAATACTGTAGTAGCCAAGTCAGTTTATTACACAGTGGACAGCAGTTGTGTAGTTCTGGTGCTACTTCAGTACACAAACAAAACAATGGCTGATCTTAGGGAGACCAGCTACAGAAAACACTGTGGAGCCCCCTGGGAAGTGCAAAGCTCCCTGGGAAACAGTGATATGCAAAATAACCGTGGAGCCCCAATTATAGGTCTTCAACACAGTGATAGCCAGATATCCCTAAAAGGAACCGAGCAAAGGAGTGTCCCCATTACAGAGATCACCAAATCCACCATATTAAGTGGGCCCTATGTCAAGATCCCGCTCTTTTACAAGCCTTAAGGATGTGACAGGGAAGACCTAAGCCAGTTATCCACAGACCAGTGTCACTTTAAGTGCTGATAACTTTAAAACGCTTTGACTTATCCAGGCCATTCTGAGATAGTTTTTTCATCACATATTGTACTTCATGACACTGGTAAAATGAAGTTAAAAAAAAAAGATTTTTAATTATAAAAAAATACTAAATTTACCAAAAATGAGTAAAAAAATGCTAATTTCCAAGTTTCAATTTCT